>NW_027516342.1:0-60894 GCF_048772815.1 Callospermophilus lateralis
GTTTCAAGGAGCTAGCACAAACCGTGTTTGATTTAAAGTTTCAACACATCTATCTATATAGCAGAAAAAAGAGTGAAACCTAAAAATTCAAAGTGTTACTGGAAACGAACGCTTGAACCTAGAAGAGTGAAAATTGGGCAGCCAAGTGGGCTTAGTGAACTGATCATTACCACCAAGAATCATCAAGATTTGGTTAAAAAATGTTTGCTGAGACTTCATCAAACGAGTACTTTTCTGGAAGCTTGGCAACCCCTTTCAAACGAAAGTGTTCTTCGCCAGTCTCTGCATGGGGTACTTCAAGAGGAAACAAACCATAGAGATAGAACTTAGAACTACTTCATTTGTCAAGTTCACGGAGCTAGCACAAACCGTGTTTGATTTAGAGTTTCAAACACATCTATCTATATAGCAGAAAACAGAGTGAAACCTAAAAATTCAAACTGTTACTGGAAACGAACGCTTGAACCTAGAAGAGTGAAAGTTGGGCAGCCAAGTTTGATTAGTGAACTGATCATTACCACCAAGTATCATCAAGATTTGGTGAAAAAATGTTTGCTGAGATTTCAGCAAACTAGTAGTTTTTTGGAAGCTTGGCAACCCCTTTCAAACGAAAGTGTTTTTCGCCAGTCTCTGCATGGGTTATTTCAAGAGGAAACAAACCATAGAGATAGAACTTAGAACTACTTCATTTGGTCAAGTTTCAAGGAGCTAGCACAAACCGTGTTTGATTTAGAATTCCAAACACAGCTATCTATGTTGGAGAAAACAGAGTGAAACCTAAAAATTCAAACAGTCACTGGAAACGAAAGCTTCAACCTAGAAGAATAAAATTTGGGCAGCCAAGTGGGATTAGTTAACTGATCATTACCACAAAGTATCATCAAGATTTGGTGAAAAATGTTTGCTGAGATTTCAGCAAACTAGTAGTTTTTTCGAAGATTGGCAACCCCTTTCAAACGAAAGTGTTTTTCGCCAGTCTCTGCAAGGGGTACTTCAAGAGGAAACAAACCATAGAGATAGAACTAACAACTACTTCATTTTGTCAAGTTTCAAGGAGCTAGCACAAACCGTGTTTGATTTAGAGTTTCAAAGACATCTATCTATATAGCAGAAAACAGAGTGAAACCTAAAATTTAAAAGTGTTACTGGAAACGAACGCTTGAACCTAGAAGAGTAAAAATTGGGCAGCCAAGTGGGCTTAGTGAACTGATCATTACCACCAAGTATCATCAAGTTTTGGTGAAAAAATGTTTGCTGAGATTTCAGCAAACTAGTAGTTTTTTGGAAGCTTGGCAACCCCTTTCAAACGAAAGTGTTTTTCGCCAGTTTCTGCATGGGGTACTTCAAGTGGAAACAAACCATAGAGATAGAACTTAGAACTACTTCATTTGGTCAAGTTTCAAGGAGCTAGCACAAACCGTGTTTGATTTAGAGTTTCAAACACATCTATCTATATAGCAGAAAACAGAGTGAAACCTAAAAATTCAAAGTGTTACTGGAAACGAACGCTTGAACCTAGAAGAGTGAAAGTTGGGCAGCCAAGTGGGATTAGTGAACTGATCATTACCACCAAGTATCATCAAGATTTGGTGAAAAAATGTTTGCTGAGATTTCAGCAAACTAGTAGTTTTTTGGAAGCATGGCAACCCCTTTCAAACGAAAGTGTTTTTCGCCAGTTTCTGCATGGGGTACTTCAAGAGGAAACAAACCATAGAGATAGAACTTAGAACTACTTCATTTTGTCAAGTTTCAAGGAGCTAGCACAAACCGTGTTTGATTTAAAGTTTCAACACATCTATCTATATAGCAGAAAAAAGAGTGAAACCTAAAAATTCAAAGTGTTACTGGAAACGAACGCTTGAACCTAGAAGAGTGAAAATTGGGCAGCCAAGTGGGCTTAGTGAACTGATCATTACCACCAAGAATCATCAAGATTTGGTTAAAAAATGTTTGCTGAGACTTCATCAAACGAGTACTTTTCTGGAAGCTTGGCAACCCCTTTCAAACGAAAGTGTTCTTCGCCAGTCTCTGCATGGGGTACTTCAAGAGGAAACAAACCATAGAGATAGAACTTAGAACTACTTCATTTTGTCAAGTTTCACGGAGCTAGCACAAACCGTGTTTGATTTAGAGTTTCAAACACATCTATCTATATAGCAGAAAACAGCGTGAAACCTAAAAATTCAAACTGTTACTGGAAACGAACGCTTGAACCTAGAAGATTGAAAGTTGGGCAGCCAAGTGGGATTAGTGTACTGATCATTACCACCAAGTATCATCAAGATTTGGTGAAAAAATGTTTGCTGAGATTTCAGCAAACTAGTAGTTTTTTGGAAGATGGCAACCCCTTTAAAACGAAAGTGTTTTTCGCCAGTCTCTGCATGGGGTATTTCAAGAGGAAACAAACCATAGAGACAGAACTTAGAACTACTTCATTTGGTCAAGTTTCAAGGAGCTAGCACAAACCGTGTTTGATTTAGAGTTTCAAACACATCTATCTATATAGCAGAAAACAGAGTGAAACCTAAAAATTCAAAGTGTTACTGGAAACGAATGCTTGAACCAGGAAGAGTGAAAATTGGGCAGCCAAGTGGGCTTAGTGAACTGATCATTACCACCAAGTATCATCAAGATTTGGTGAAACAATGTTTGCTGAGATTTCAGCAAACGAGTAGTTTTTTGGAAGCTTGGCAACCCCTTTCAAACGAAAGTGTTTTTCGCCAGTCTCTGCATGGGGTACTTCAAGAGGAAACAAACCATAGAGATAGAACTTAGAACTCCTTCATTTTGTCAAGTTTCACGGAGCTAGCACAAACCGTGTTTGATTTAGAGTTTCAAACACATCTATCTATATAGCAGAAAACAGAGTGAAACCTAAAAATTCAAACTGTTACTGGAAACGAACGCTTGAACCTAGAAGAGTGAAAATTGGGCAGCCAAGTGGGATTAGTGAACTGATCATTACCACCAAGTATCATCAAGATTTGGTGAAAAAATGTTTGCTGAGATTTCAGCAAACTAGTAGTTTTTTGGAAGCTTGGCAACCCCTTTCAACGAAAGTGTTCTTCGCCAGTCTCTGCATGGGGTACTTCAAGAGGAAACAAACCATACAGATAGAACTTAGAACTACTTAATTTTGTCAAGTTTCACGGAGCTAGCACAAAGCGTGTTTGATTTAGAGTTTCAAACACATCTATCTATATAGCAGAAAACAGAGTGAAAACTAAAATTTCAAAGTGTTACTGGAAACGAACGCTTGAACCTAGAAGAGTGAAAATTGGGCAGCCAAGTGGGCTTAGTGCACTGATCATTACCACCAAGTATCATCAAGATTTGGTGAAAACATGTTTGCTGAGATTTCAGCAAACTAGTAGTTTTTTGGAAGCTTGGCAACCCCTTTCAAACGAAAGTGTTTTTCGCCAGTCTCTGCATGGGGTACTTCAAGAGGAAACAAACCATACAGATAGAACTTAGAACTACTTCATTTTGTCAAGTTTCAAGGAGCTAGCACAAACTGTGTTTGATTTAGAATTCCAAACACAGCTATCTATGTAGGAGAAAACAGAGTGAAACCTAAAAATTCAAAGTGTTACTGGAAACGAACGCTTGAACCTAGAAGAGTGAAAATTGGCAGCCAAGTGGGCTTAGTGAACTGATCATTACCACCAAGTATCATCAAGTTTTGGTGAAAAAATGTTTGCTGAGATTTCAGCAAACGAGTAGTTTTTTGGAAGCTTGGCAACCCCTTTCAAACGAAAGTGTTCTTCGCCAGCCTCTGCATGGGGTACGTCAAGAGGAAACAAACCATAGAGATAGAACTTAGAACTACTTCATTTGGTCAAGTTTCAAGGAGCTAGCACAAACCGTGTTTGATTTAGAGTTTCAAACACATCTATCTATATAGCAGAAAACAGAGTGAAACCTAAAAATTCAAAGTGTTACTGGAAACGAACGCTTGAACCTAGAAGAGTGAAAATTGGGCAGCCAAGTTGGCTTAGTGAACTGATCATTACCACCAAGTATCATCAAGATTTGGTGAAAAAATGTTTGCTGAGATTTCAGCAAACGTGTAGTTTTTTGGAAGCTTGGCTACCCCTTTCAAACGAAAGTGTTTTTCGCCAGTCTCTGCATGGGGTACTTCAAGAGGAAACAAACCATAGAGATAGAACTTAGAACAACTTCATTTGGTCAAGTTTCAGGAGCTAGCACAAACCGTTTTTGATATAGAATTCCAAAAAAAGCTATCTATGTAGGAGAAAACAGAGTGAAACCTAAAAATTCAAACTGTTACTGGAAACGAACGCTTGAACCTAGAAAAGAGGAAAATTGGGCAGCCAAGTGGGCTTAGTTCACTGATCATTACCACCAAGTATCATCAAGTTTTGGTGAAAACATGTTTGCTGAGATTTCAGCAAACTAGTAGTTTTTTGGAAGCTTGGCAACCCCTTTCAAACGAAAGTGTTTTCGCCAGTCTCTGCATGGGGTACTTCAAGAGGAAACAAACCATACAGATAGAACTTAGAACTACTTCATTTGGTCAAGTTTCAAGGAGCTAGCACAAACTGTGTTTGATTTAGAATTCCAAACACAGCTATCTATGTAGGAGAAAACAGAGTGAAACCTAAAAATTGAAAGTGTTACTGGAAACGAACGCTTGAACCTAGAAGAGTGAAAATTGGGCAGCCAAGTGGGCTTAGTGAACTGATCATTACCACCAAGTATCATCAAGTTTTGGTGAAAAAATGTTTGCTGAGATTTCAGCACACTAGTAGTTTTTTGGAAGCTTGGCAACCCCTTTCAAACGAAAGTGTTTTTTGCCAGTCTCTGCATGGGGTAATTCAAGAGGAAACAAACCATAGAGATAGAACTTAGAACTACTTCATTTGGTCAAGTTTCACTTAGCTAGCACAAACCGTGTTTGATTTAGAGTTTCAAACACATCTATCTATATAGCAGAAAACAGAGTGAAACCTAAAAATTCAAAGTGTTACTGGAAACGAACGCTTGAACCTAGAAGAGTGAAAATTGGGCAGCCAAGTGGGCTTAGTGAACTGATCATTACCACCAAGTATCATCAAGAGTTGGTGAAAAAATGTTTGCTGAGATTTCAGCAAACTAGTAGTTTTTTGGAAGCTTGGCAACCCCTTTCAACGAAAGTGTTCTTCGCCAGTCTCTGCATGGGGTACTTCAAGAGGAAACAAACCATAGGGATAGAACTTAGAACTACTTCATTTTGTCAAGTTTCACGGAGCTAGCACAAACCGTGTTTGATTTAGAGTTTCAAACACATCTATCTATATAGCAGAAAACAGAGTGAAACCTAAAAATTCAAACTGTTACTGGAAACGAACGCTTGAACCTAGAAGAGTGAAAGTTGGGCAGCCAAGTTTGATTAGTGAACTGATCATTACCACCAAGTATCATCAAGATTTGGTGAAAAAATGTTTGCTGAGATTTCAGCAAACTAGTAGTTTTTTGGAAGCTTGGCAACCCCTTTCAAACGAAAGTGTTTTTCGCCAGTCTCTGCATGGGTTATTTCAAGAGGAAACAAACCATAGAGATAGAACTTAGAACTACTTCATTTGGTCAAGTTTCAAGGAGCTAGCACAAACCGTGTTTGATTTAGAATTCCAAACACAGCTATCTATGTTGGAGAAAACAGAGTGAAACCTAAAAATTCAAACAGTCACTGGAAACGAAAGCTTCAACCTAGAAGAATAAAATTTGGGCAGCCAAGTGGGATTAGTTAACTGATCATTACCACAAAGTATCATCAAGATTTGGTGAAAAATGTTTGCTGAGATTTCAGCAAACTAGTAGTTTTTTCGAAGATTGGCAACCCCTTTCAAACGAAAGTGTTTTTCGCCAGTCTCTGCAAGGGGTACTTCAAGAGGAAACAAACCATAGAGATAGAACTAACAACTACTTCATTTTGTCAAGTTTCAAGGAGCTAGCACAAACCGTGTTTGATTTAGAGTTTCAAAGACATCTATCTATATAGCAGAAAACAGAGTGAAACCTAAAATTTAAAAGTGTTACTGGAAACGAACGCTTGAACCTAGAAGAGTAAAAATTGGGCAGCCAAGTGGGCTTAGTGAACTGATCATTACCACCAAGTATCATCAAGTTTTGGTGAAAAAATGTTTGCTGAGATTTCAGCAAACTAGTAGTTTTTTGGAAGCTTGGCAACCCCTTTCAAACGAAAGTGTTTTTCGCCAGTTTCTGCATGGGGTACTTCAAGTGGAAACAAACCATAGAGATAGAACTTAGAACTACTTCATTTGGTCAAGTTTCAAGGAGCTAGCACAAACCGTGTTTGATTTAGAGTTTCAAACACATCTATCTATATAGCAGAAAACAGAGTGAAACCTAAAAATTCAAAGTGTTACTGGAAACGAACGCTTGAACCTAGAAGAGTGAAAGTTGGGCAGCCAAGTGGGATTAGTGAACTGATCATTACCACCAAGTATCATCAAGATTTGGTGAAAAAATGTTTGCTGAGATTTCAGCAAACTAGTAGTTTTTTGGAAGCATGGCAACCCCTTTCAAACGAAAGTGTTTTTCGCCAGTTTCTGCATGGGGTACTTCAAGAGGAAACAAACCATAGAGATAGAACTTAGAACTACTTCATTTTGTCAAGTTTCAAGGAGCTAGCACAAACCGTGTTTGATTTAAAGTTTCAACACATCTATCTATATAGCAGAAAACAGAGTGAAACCTAAAAATTCAAAGTGTTACTGGAAACGAACGCTTGAACCTAGAAGAGTGAAAATTGGGCAGCCAAGTGGGCTTAGTGAACTGATCATTACCACCAAGAATCATCAAGATTTGGTTAAAAAATGTTTGCTGAGACTTCATCAAACGAGTACTTTTCTGGAAGCTTGGCAACCCCTTTCAAACGAAAGTGTTCTTCGCCAGTCTCTGCATGGGGTACTTCAAGAGGAAACAAACCATAGAGATAGAACTTAGAACTACTTCATTTGGTCAAGTTTCACGGAGCTAGCACAAACCGTGTTTGATTTAGAGTTTCAAACACATCTATCTATATAGCAGAAAACAGAGTGAAACCTAAAAATTCAAACTGTTACTGGAAACGAACGCTTGAACCTAGAAGAGTGAAAGTTGGGCAGCCAAGTTTGATTAGTGAACTGATCATTACCACCAAGTATCATCAAGATTTGGTGAAAAAATGTTTGCTGAGATTTCAGCAAACTAGTAGTTTTTTGGAAGCTTGGCAACCCCTTTCAAACGAAAGTGTTTTTCGCCAGTCTCTGCATGGGTTATTTCAAGAGGAAACAAACCATAGAGATAGAACTTAGAACTACTTCATTTGGTCAAGTTTCAAGGAGCTAGCACAAACCGTGTTTGATTTAGAATTCCAAACACAGCTATCTATGTTGGAGAAAACAGAGTGAAACCTAAAAATTCAAACAGTCACTGGAAACGAAAGCTTCAACCTAGAAGAATAAAATTTGGGCAGCCAAGTGGGATTAGTTAACTGATCATTACCACAAAGTATCATCAAGATTTGGTGAAAAATGTTTGCTGAGATTTCAGCAAACTAGTAGTTTTTTCGAAGATTGGCAACCCCTTTCAAACGAAAGTGTTTTTCGCCAGTCTCTGCAAGGGGTACTTCAAGAGGAAACAAACCATAGAGATAGAACTAACAACTACTTCATTTTGTCAAGTTTCAAGGAGCTAGCACAAACCGTGTTTGATTTAGAGTTTCAAAGACATCTATCTATATAGCAGAAAACAGAGTGAAACCTAAAATTTAAAAGTGTTACTGGAAACGAACGCTTGAACCTAGAAGAGTAAAAATTGGGCAGCCAAGTGGGCTTAGTGAACTGATCATTACCACCAAGTATCATCAAGTTTTGGTGAAAAAATGTTTGCTGAGATTTCAGCAAACTAGTAGTTTTTTGGAAGCTTGGCAACCCCTTTCAAACGAAAGTGTTTTTCGCCAGTTTCTGCATGGGGTACTTCAAGTGGAAACAAACCATAGAGATAGAACTTAGAACTACTTCATTTGGTCAAGTTTCAAGGAGCTAGCACAAACCGTGTTTGATTTAGAGTTTCAAACACATCTATCTATATAGCAGAAAACAGAGTGAAACCTAAAAATTCAAAGTGTTACTGGAAACGAACGCTTGAACCTAGAAGAGTGAAAGTTGGGCAGCCAAGTGGGATTAGTGAACTGATCATTACCACCAAGTATCATCAAGATTTGGTGAAAAAATGTTTGCTGAGATTTCAGCAAACTAGTAGTTTTTTGGAAGCATGGCAACCCCTTTCAAACGAAAGTGTTTTTCGCCAGTTTCTGCATGGGGTACTTCAAGAGGAAACAAACCATAGAGATAGAACTTAGAACTACTTCATTTTGTCAAGTTTCAAGGAGCTAGCACAAACCGTGTTTGATTTAAAGTTTCAACACATCTATCTATATAGCAGAAAAAAGAGTGAAACCTAAAAATTCAAAGTGTTACTGGAAACGAACGCTTGAACCTAGAAGAGTGAAAATTGGGCAGCCAAGTGGGCTTAGTGAACTGATCATTACCACCAAGAATCATCAAGATTTGGTTAAAAAATGTTTGCTGAGACTTCATCAAACGAGTACTTTTCTGGAAGCTTGGCAACCCCTTTCAAACGAAAGTGTTCTTCGCCAGTCTCTGCATGGGGTACTTCAAGAGGAAACAAACCATAGAGATAGAACTTAGAACTACTTCATTTTGTCAAGTTTCACGGAGCTAGCACAAACCGTGTTTGATTTAGAGTTTCAAACACATCTATCTATATAGCAGAAAACAGCGTGAAACCTAAAAATTCAAACTGTTACTGGAAACGAACGCTTGAACCTAGAAGATTGAAAGTTGGGCAGCCAAGTGGGATTAGTGTACTGATCATTACCACCAAGTATCATCAAGATTTGGTGAAAAAATGTTTGCTGAGATTTCAGCAAACTAGTAGTTTTTTGGAAGATGGCAACCCCTTTAAAACGAAAGTGTTTTTCGCCAGTCTCTGCATGGGGTATTTCAAGAGGAAACAAACCATAGAGACAGAACTTAGAACTACTTCATTTGGTCAAGTTTCAAGGAGCTAGCACAAACCGTGTTTGATTTAGAGTTTCAAACACATCTATCTATATAGCAGAAAACAGAGTGAAACCTAAAAATTCAAAGTGTTACTGGAAACGAATGCTTGAACCAGGAAGAGTGAAAATTGGGCAGCCAAGTGGGCTTAGTGAACTGATCATTACCACCAAGTATCATCAAGATTTGGTGAAACAATGTTTGCTGAGATTTCAGCAAACGAGTAGTTTTTTGGAAGCTTGGCAACCCCTTTCAAACGAAAGTGTTTTTCGCCAGTCTCTGCATGGGGTACTTCAAGAGGAAACAAACCATAGAGATAGAACTTAGAACTCCTTCATTTTGTCAAGTTTCACGGAGCTAGCACAAACCGTGTTTGATTTAGAGTTTCAAACACATCTATCTATATAGCAGAAAACAGAGTGAAACCTAAAAATTCAAAGTGTTACTGGAAACGAACGCTTGAACCTAGAAGAGTGAAAATTGGGCAGCCAAGTTGGCTTAGTGAACTGATCATTACCACCAAGTATCATCAAGATTTGGTGAAAAAATGTTTGCTGAGATTTCAGCAAACGAGTACTTTTTTGGGAGCTTGGCAACCCCTTTCAACGAAAGTGTTCTTCGCCAGTCTCTGCATGGGGTACTTCAAGAGGAAACAAACCATACAGATAGAACTTAGAACTACTTAATTTTGTCAAGTTTCACGGAGCTAGCACAAACCGTGTTTGATTTAGAGTTTCAAACACATCTATCTATATAGCAGAAAACAGAGTGAAAATTAAAAATTCAAACTGTTACTGGAAAAGAACGCTTGAACATAGAAGAGTGAAAGTTGGGCAGCCAAGTGGGATTAGTGAACTGATCATTACCACCAAGTATCATCAATATTTGGTGAAAAAATGTTTGCTGAGATTTCAGCAAACTAGTAGTTTTTTGGAAGCTTGGCAACCCCTTTCAAACTAAAGTGTTTTTCGCCAGTCTCTGCATGGGGTACTTCAAGAGGAAACAAACCATAGAGTTAGAACTTACAACTAATTCATTTTATCAAGTTTCAAGGAGGTAGCACAAACCCTGTTTGATTTAGAGTTTCAAAGACATCTATCTATATAGCAGAAAAGAGAGTGAAACCTAAAAATTCAAAGTGTTACTGGAAACGAATGCTTGAACCTAGAAGAGTGAAAATTGGGCAGCCAAGTGGGCTTAGTGAACTGATCATTACCACCAAGTATCATCAAGATTTGGTGAAAAAATGTTTGCTGAGATTTCAGCAAACTAGTAGTTTTTTGGAAGCTTGGCAACCCCTTTCAAACGAAAGTGTTTTTCGCCAGTCTCTGCATGGGGTACTTCAAGAGGAAACAAACCATAGAGATAGAACTTAGAACTACTTCATTTTGTCAAGTTTCACGGAGCTAGCACAAACCGTGTTTGATTTAGAGTTTCAAACACATCTATCTATATAGCAGAAAACAGAGTGAAACCTAAAAATTCAAAGTGTTACTGGAAACGAACGCTTGAACCTAGAAGAGTGAAAATTGGGCAGCCAAGTTGGCTTAGTGAACTGATCATTACCACCAAGTATCATCAAGATTTGGTGAAAAAATGTTTGCTGAGATTTCAGCAAACGAGTACTTTTTTGGGAGCTTGGCAACCCCTTTCAACGAAAGTGTTCTTCGCCAGTCTCTGCATGGGGTACTTCAAGAGGAAACAAACCATAGAGATAGAACTTAGAACTACTTAATTTTGTCAAGTTTCACGGAGCTAGCACAAACCGTGTTTGATTTAGAGTTTCAAACACATCTATCTATATAGCAGAAAACAGAGTGAAAATTAAAAATTCAAACTGTTACTGGAAACGAACGCTTGAACATAGAAGAGTGAAAGTTGGGCAGCCAAGTGGGATTAGTGAACTGATCATTACCACCAAGTATCATCAATATTTGGTGAAAAAATGTTTGCTGAGATTTCAGCAAACTAGTAGTTTTTTGGAAGCTTGGCAACCCCTTTCAAACTAAAGTGTTTTTCGCCAGTCTCTGCATGGGGTACTTCAAGAGGAAACAAACCATAGAGATAGAACTTACAACTAATTCATTTTATCAAGTTTCAAGGAGGTAGCACAAACCCTGTTTGATTTAGAGTTTCAAAGACATCTATCTATATAGCAGAAAACAGAGTGAAACCTAAAATTTCAAAGTGTTACTGGAAACGAACGCTTGAACCTAGAAGAGTAAAAATTGGGCAGCCAAGTGGGCTTGGTGAACTGATCATTACCACCAAGTATCATCAAGTTTTGGTGAAAAAATGTTTGCTGAGATTTCAGCAAACTAGTAGTTTTTTGGAAGCTTGGCAACCCCTTTCAAACGAAAGTGTTCTTCGCCAGTCTGTGCATGGGGTACTTCAAGAGGAAACAAACCATAGAGATAGAACTTAGAACTACTTCATTTGGTCAAGTTTCAAGGAGCTAGCACAAACCGTGTTTGATTTAGAATTCCAAACACATCTATCTATATAGCAGAAAACAGCGTGAAACCTAAAAATTCAAACAGTCACTGGAAACGAAAGCTTCAACCTAGAAGAATAAAATTTGGGCAGCCAAGTGGGATTAGTGAACTGATCATTACCACCAAGTATCATCAAGATTTGGTGAAAAAATGTTTGCTGAGATTTCAGCAAACTAGTAGTTTTTTGGAAGCTTGGCAACTCCTTTCAAACGAAAGTGTTTTTCGCCAGTCTCTGCATGGGGTACTTCAAGAGGAAACAAACCATAGAGATAGAACTTAGAACTACTTCATTTGGTCAAGTTTCAAGAAGCTAGCACAAACCGTGTTTGATATAGAATTCCAAAAAAAGCTATCTGTGTAGGAGAAAACAGAGTGAAACCTAAAAATTCAAACTGTTACTGGAAACGAATGCTTCAACCTAGAAGAATATAATTGGGCAGCCAAGTGGGCTTAGTGAACTGATCATTACCACCAAGTATCATCAAGATTTGGTGAAAAAATGTTTGCTGAGATTTCAGCAAACGAGTAGTTTTATGGAAGCTTGGCAACCCCTTTCAAACGAAAGTGTTTTTCGCCAGTCTCTGCATGGGGTACTCCAAGAGGAAACAAACCATAGAGATAGAACATAGAACTCCTTCATTTTGTCAAGTTGCACGGAGCTAGCACAAACCGTGTTTGATTTAGAGTTTCAAACACATCTATCTATATAGCAGAAAACAGAGTGAAACCTAAAAATTCAAAGTGTTACTGGAAACGAACGCTTGAACCTAGAAGAGTGAAAATTGGGCAGCCAAGTTGGCTTAGTGAACTGATCATTACCACCAAGTATCATCAAGATTTGGTGAAAAAATGTTTGCTGAGATTTCAGCAAACGAGTACTTTTTTGGGAGCTTGGCAACCCCTTTCAACGAAAGTGTTCTTCGCCAGTCTCTGCATGGGGTACTTCAAGAGGAAACAAACCATAGAGATAGAACTTAGAACTACTTAATTTTGTCAAGTTTCACGGAGCTAGCACAAACCGTGTTTGATTTAGAGTTTCAAACACATCTATCTATATAGCAGAAAACAGAGTGAAAATTAAAAATTCAAACTGTTACTGGAAACGAACGCTTGAACATCGAAGAGTGAAAGTTGGGCAGCCAAGTGGGATTAGTGAACTGATCATTACCACCAAGTATCATCAATATTTGGTGAAAAAATGTTTGCTGAGATTTCAGCAAACTAGTAGTTTTTTGGAAGCTTGGCAACCCCTTTCAAACTAAAGTGTTTTTCGCCAGTCTCTGCATGGGGTACTTCAAGAGGAAACAAACCATAGAGATAGAACTTACAACTAATTCATTTTATCAAGTTTCAAGGAGGTAGCACAAACCCTGTTTGATTTAGAGTTTCAAAGACATCTATCTATATAGCAGAAAACAGAGTGAAACCTAAAATTTCAAAGTGTTACTGGAAACGAACGCTTGAACCTAGAAGAGTAAAAATTGGGCAGCCAAGTGGGCTTGGTGAACTGATCATTACCACCAAGTATCATCAAGTTTTGGTGAAAAAATGTTTGCTGAGATTTCAGCAAACTAGTAGTTTTTTGGAAGCTTGGCAACCCCTTTCAAACGAAAGTGTTTTTCGCCAGTCTCTGCATGGGGTACTTCAAGAGGAAACAAAGCATAGAGATAGAACTTAGAACTACTTCATTTGATCAAGTTTCAAGGAGCTAGCACAAACCGTGTTTGATTTATAGTTTCAAACACATCCATCTATATAGCAGAAAACAGAGTGAAACCTAAAAATTCAAACTGTTTCTGGAAACGAACGCTTGAACCTAAAAGAGTGAAAGTTGGGCAGCCAAGTGGGATTAGTGAACTGATCATTACCACCAAGTATCATCCAGATTTGGTGAAAAAATGTTTGCTGAGATTTCAGCAAACTAGTAGTTTTTTGGAAGCTTGGCAACCCCTTTCAAACGAAAGTGTTTTTCGCCAGTCTCTGCATGGGGTACTTCAAACGGAAACAAACCATAGAGATAGAACTTAGAACTACTTCGTTTGGTCAAGTTTCAAGGAGCTAGCACAAACCGTGTTTGATTTAGAAATCCAAACACAGCTATCTATGTAGGAGAAAACAGAGTGAAACCTAAAAATTCAAAGTGTTACTGGAAACGAACGCTTGAACCTAGAAGAGTGAAAATTGGCAGCCAAGTGGGCTTAGTGAACTGATCATTACCACCAAGTATCATCAAGTTTTGGTGAAAAAATGTTTGCTGAGATTTCAGCAAACTAGTAGTTTTTAGGAAGCTTGGCAAACCCTTTAAAACGAAAGTGTTTTTCGCCAGTCTCTGCATGGGGTACTTCAAGAGGAAACAAACCATAGAGATAGAACTTAGAACTACTTCATTTGGTCAAGTTTCAAGGAGCTAGCACAAACCGTGTTTGATTTAGAGTTTCAAACACATCTATCTATATAGCAGAAAACAGAGTGAAACCTAAAATTTCAAAGTGTTACTGGAAACGAACGCTTGAACCTAGAAGAGTGAAAGTTGGGCAGCCAAGTTGTATTAGTGAACTGATCATTACCACCAAGTATCATCAAGATTTGGTGAAAAAATGTTTGCTGAGATTTCAGCAAACTAGTAGTTTTTTGGAAGCTTGGCAACACCTTTCAAACGAAAGTGTTTTTCGCCAGTCTCTGCATGGGGTACTTCAAGAGGAAACAAACCATAGAGATAGAACTTAGAACTACTTCATTTGATCAGGTTTCAAGGAGCTAGCACAAACCGTGTTTGATATAGAATTCCAAAAAAAGCTATCTATGTAGGAGAAAACAGAGTGAAACCTAAAAATTCAAACTGTTACTGGAAACGAATGCTTCAACCTAGAAGAATATAATTGGGCAGCCAAGTGGGATTAGTGAACTGATCATTCCCACCAAGTATCATCAAGATTTGGTGCAAAAATGTTTGCTGAGATTTCAGCAAACTAGTAGTTTTTTGGAAGCTTGGCAACCCCTTTCAAACGAAAGTGTTTTTCGCCAGTCTCTGCATGGGGTACTTCAAGAGGAAACAAACCATAGAGATAGAACTTAGAACTACTTCATTTGGTCAAGTTTCAAGGAGCTAGCACAAACCGTGTTTGATATAGAGTTTCAAACACATCCATCTATATAGCAGAAAACAGAGTGAAAACTAAAATTTCAAAGTGTTACTGGAAACGAACGCTTGAACCTAGAAGAGAAAAAATTGGGCAGCCAAGTGGGCTTAGTGCACTGATCATTACCACCAAGTATCATCAAGTTTTGGTGAAAACATGTTTGCTGAGATTTCAGCAAACTAGTAGTTTTTTGGAAGCTTTGCAACCCCTTTCAAACCAAAGTGTTTTTCGCCAGTCTCTGCATGGGGTACTTCAAGAGGAAACAAACCATACAGATAGAACTTAGAACTACTTCATTTGGTCAAGTTTCAAGGAGCTAGCACAAACTGTGTTTGATTTAGAATTCCAAACACAGCTATCTATGTAGGAGAAAACAGAGTGAAACCTAAAAATTCAAAGTGTTACTGGAAACGAACGCTTGAACCTAGAAGAGTGAAAATTGGGCAGCCAAGTGGGCTTAGTGAACTGATCATTACCACCAAGTATCATCAAGTTTTGGTGAAAAAATGTTTGCTGAGATTTCAGAAAACTAGTAGTTTTTTGGAAGCTTGGCAACCCCTTTCAAACGAAAGTGTTTTTCGCCAGTCTCTGCATGGGGTACTTCAAGAGGAAACAAACCATAGAGATAGAACTTAGAACTACTTCATTTGGTCAAGTTTCAAGGAGCTAGCACAAACCGTGTTTGATATAGAATTCCAAAAAAAGCTATCTGTGTAGGAAAAAACAGAGTTAAACCTAAAAATTCAAACTGTTACTGGAAACGAATGCTTCAAACTAGAAGAATATAATTGGGAAGCCAAGTGGGATTAGTGAACTGATCATTCCCACCAAGTATCATCAAGATTTGGTGAAAAAATGTTTGCTGAGATTTCAGCAAACTAGTAGTTTTTTGGAAGCTTGGCAACCCCTTTCAAACGAAAGTGTTTTTCGCCAGTCTCTGCATGGGGTACTTCAAGAGGAAACAAAGCATAGAGATAGAACTTAGAACTACTTCATTTGATCAAGTTTCAAGGAGCTAGCACAAACCGTGTTTGATTTAGAGTTTCAAACACATCCATCTATATAGCAGAAAACAGAGTGAAACCTAAAAATTCAAACTGTTTCTGGAAACGAACGCTTGAACCTAAAAGAGTGAAAGGTGGGCAGCCAAGTGGGATTAGTGAACTGATCATTACCACCAAGTATCATCAAGATTTGGTGAAAAAATGTTTGCTGAGATTTCAGCAAACTAGTAGTTTTTTGGAAGCTTGGCACCCCTTTCAAACGAAAGTGTTTTTCGCCAGTCTCTGCATGGTGTACTTCAAGAGGAAACAAACCATAGAGATAGAACTTAGAACTACTTCATTTGGTCAAATTTCAAGGAGCTAGCACAAACCGTGTTTGATTTAGAAATCCAAACACAGCTATCTATGTAGGAGAAAACAGAGTGAAACCTAAAAATTCAAACTGTTACTGGAAACGAAAGCTTCAACCTAGAAGAATAAAATTTGGGCAGCCAAGTGGGATTAGTGAAGTGATCATTACCACCAAGTATCATCAAGATTTGTTGAAAAAATGTTTGCTGAGATTTCAGCAAACTAGTAGTTTTTTGGAAGCTTGGCAACCCCTTGCAAACGAAAGTGTTTTTCAACAGTCTCTGCATGGGGTACTTCAAGAGGAAACAAGCCGTAGAGACAGAACTTAGAACTACTTCATTTTTCAAGTTTCAAAAAGCTAGCACAAACCGTGTTTGATTTAGAGTTTCAAACACATCTATCTATATAGCAGAAAACAGAGTGAAAACTAAAATTTCAAAGTGTTACTGGAAACGAACGCTTGAACCTAGAAGAGTGAAAATTGGGCAGCCAAGTGGGCTTAGTGCACTGATCATTACCACCAAGTATCATCAAGATTTGGTGAAAACATGTTTGCTGAGATTTCAGCAAACTAGTAGTTTTTTGGAAGCTTGGCAACCCCTTTCAAACGAAAGTGTTTTTCGCCAGTCTCTGCATGGGGTACTTCAAGAGGAAACAAACCATACAGATAGAACTTAGAACTACTTCATTTTGTCAAGTTTCAAGGAGCTAGCACAAACTGTGTTTGATTTAGAATTCCAAACACAGCTATCTATGTAGGAGAAAACAGAGTGAAACCTAAAAATTCAAAGTGTTACTGGAAACGAACGCTTGAACCTAGAAGAGTGAAAATTGGCAGCCAAGTGGGCTTAGTGAACTGATCATTACCACCAAGTATCATCAAGTTTTGGTGAAAAAATGTTTGCTGAGATTTCAGCAAACGAGTAGTTTTTTGGAAGCTTGGCAACCCCTTTCAAACGAAAGTGTTCTTCGCCAGCCTCTGCATGGGGTACTTCAAGAGGAAACAAACCATAGAGATAGAACTTAGAACTACTTCATTTGGTCAAGTTTCAAGGAGCTAGCACAAACCGTGTTTGATTTAGAGTTTCAAACACATCTATCTATATAGCAGAAAACAGAGTGAAACCTAAAAATTCAAAGTGTTACTGGAAACGAACGCTTGAACCTAGAAGAGTGAAAATTGGGCAGCCAAGTTGGCTTAGTGAACTGATCATTACCACCAAGTATCATCAAGATTTGGTGAAAAAATGTTTGCTGAGATTTCAGCAAACGAGTAGTTTTTTGGAAGCTTGGCAACCCCTTTCAAACGAAAGTGTTCTTCGCCAGCCTCTGCATGGGGTACTTCAAGAGGAAACAAACCATAGAGATAGAACTTAGAACTACTTCATTTGGTCAAGTTTCAAGGAGCTAGCACACACCGTGTTTGATTTAGAGTTTCAAACACATCTATCTATATAGCAGAAAACAGAGTGAATCCTAAAAATTCAAAGTGTTACTGGAAACGAACTCTTGAACCTAGAAGAGTGAAAGTTGGGCAGCCAAGTTGTATTAGTGAACTGATCATTACCACCAAGTATCATCAAGATTTGGTGAAAAAATGTTTGCTGAGATTTCAGCAAACTAGTAGTTTTTTGGAAGCTTGGCAACACCTTTCAAACGAAAGTGTTTTTCGCCAGTCTCTGCATGGGGTACTTCAAGAGGAAACAAACCATAGAGATAGAACGTAGAACTACTTCATTTGGTCAGGTTTCAAGGAGCTAGCACAAACCGTGTTTGATTAAGAATTCCAAACACAGCTATCTATGTAGGAGAAAACAGAGTGAAACCTAAAAATTCAAACAGTCACTGGAAACGAAAGCTTCAACCTAGAAGAATAAAATTTGGGCAGCCAAGTGGGATTAGTGAACTGATCATTACCACCAAGTATCATCAAGATTTGGTGAAAAAATGTTTGCTGAGATTTCAGCAAACTAGTAGTTTTTTGGAAGCTTGGCAGCCCCTTTCAAACGAAAGTGTTTTTCGCCAGTCTCTGCATGGGGTACTTCAAGAGGAAACAAACCATAGAGATAGAACTTAGAACTACTTCATTTGGTCAAGTTTCAAGGAGCTAGCACAAACCGTGTTTGATATAGAATTCCAAAAAAAGCTATCTATGTAGGAGAAAACAGAGTGAAACCTAAAAATTCAAACTGTTACTGGAAACGAATGCTTCAACCTAGAAGAATATAATTGGGCAGCCAAGTGGGATTAGTGAACTAATCATTCCCACCAAGTATCATCAAGATTTGGTGCAAAAATATTTGCTGAGATTTCAGCAAACTAGTAGTTTTTTGGAAGCTTGGCAACCCCTTTCAAACGAAAGTGTTTTTCGCCAGTCTCTGCATGGGGTACTTCAAGAGGAGATAAAGCATAGAGATAGAACTTAGAACTACTTCATTTGATCAAGTTTCAAGGAGCTAGCACAAACCGTGTTTGATATAGAGTTTCAAACACATCCATCTATATAGCAGAAAACAGAGTGAAACCTAAAAATTCAAAGTGTTACTGGAAACGAACGCTTGAACCTAAAAGAGTGAAAGTTGGGCAGCCAAGTGGGATTAGTGAACTGATCATTACCACCAAGTATCATCAAGATTTGGTGAAAAAATGTTTGCTGAGATTTCAGCAAACTAGTAGTTTTTTGGAAGCTTGGCAACCCCTTTCAAACAAAAGTGTTTTTCGCCAGTCTCTGCATGGGGTACTTCAAGAGGAAACAAACCATAGAGATAGAACTTAGAACTACTTCATTTGGTCAAGTTTCAAGGAGCTAGCACAAACCGTGTTTGATTTAGAAATCCAAACACAGCTATCTATGTAGGAGAAAACAGAGTGAAACCTAAAAATTCAAACTGTTACTGGAAACGAAAGCTTCAACCTAGAAGAATAAAATTTGGGCAGCCAAGTGGGATTAGTGAAGTGATCATTACCACCAAGTATCATCAAGATTTGTTGAAAAAATATTTGCTGAGATTTCAGCAAACTAGTAGTTTTTTGGAAGCTTGGCAACCCCTTTCAAACCAAAGTGTTTTTCGCCAGTCTCTGCATGGGGTACTTCAAGAGGAAACAAACCATACAGATAGAACTTAGAACTACTTCATTTGGTCAAGTTTCAAGGAGCTAGCACAAACTGTGTTTGATTTAGAATTCCAAACACAGCTATCTATGTAGGAGAAAACAGAGTGAAACCTAAAAATTCAAAGTGTTACTGGAAACAAACGCTTGAACCTAGAAGAGTGAAAATTGGGCAGCCAAGTGGGCTTAGTGAACTGATCATTACCACCAAGTATCATCAAGTTTTGGTGAAAAAATGTTTGCTGAGATTTCAGCAAACTAGTAGTTTTTTGGAAGCTTGGCAACCCCTTTCAAACGAAAGTGTTTTTCGCCAGTCTCTGCATGGGGTAATTCAAGAGGAAACAAACCATAGAGATAGAACTTAGAACTACTTCATTTGGTCAAGTTTCACGGAGCTAGCACAAACCTTGTTTGATTTAGAGTTTCAAACACATCCATCTATATAGCAGAAAACATAGTGAAACCTAAAAATTCAAAGTGTTACTGGAAACGAACGCTTGAACCTAGAAGAGTGAAAATTGGGCAGCCAAGTGGGCTTAGTGAACTGATCATTACCACCAAGTATCATCAAGTTTTGGTGAAAAAATGTTTGCTGAGATTTCAGCAAACTAGTAGTTTTTTGGAAGCTTGGCAACCCCTTTCAAACGAAAGTGTTTTTCGCCAGTCTCTGCATGGGGTAATTCAAGAGGAAACAAACCATAGAGATAGAACTTAGAACTACTTCATTTGGTCAAGTTTCACGGAGCTAGCACAAACCTTGTTTGATTTAGAGTTTCAAACACATCCATCTATATAGCAGAAAACATAGTGAAACCTAAAAATTCAAAGTGTTACTGGAAACGAACGCTTGAACCTAGAAGAGTGAAAATTGGGCAGGAAAGTGGGCTTAGTGAACTGATCATTACCATAAAGTATCATCAAGATTTGGTGAAAAAATGATTGCTGAGGTTTCAGCAATCTAGTAGTTTTTTGGAAGCTTGGCAACACCTTTCAAACGAAAGTGTTTTTCGCCAGTCTCTGCATGGGGTACTTCAAGAGGAAACAAAGCATGAAGATAGAACTTAGAACTACTTAATTTTGTCAAGTTTCACGGAGCTAGCACAAACCGTGTTTGATTTAGAGTTTCAAACACATCTATCTATATAGCAGAAAACAGAGTGAAACCTAAAAATTCAAACTGTTACTGGAAACGAACGCTTGAACCTAGAAGAGTGAAAGTTGGGCAGCCAAGTTGTATTAATGAACTGATCATTACCACCAAGTATCATCAAGATTTGGTGAAAAAAAGTTTGCTGAGATTTCAGCAAATTAGTAGTTTTTTGGAAGCTTGGCAACCCCTTTCAAACGAAAGTGTTTTTCGCCAGTCTCTTCATGGGGTACATCAAGAGGAAACAAACCATAGAGATAGAACTTAGAACTACTTCATTTGGTCAAGTTTCAAGGAGCTAGCACAAACCGTGTTTGATTTAGAATTCCAAACACAGCTATCTATGTAGGAGAAAACAGAGTGAAACCTAAAAATTCAAACTGTTACTGGAAACGAATGCTTCAACCTAGAAGAATATAATTGGGCAGCCAAGTGGGATTAGTGAACTGATCATTCCCACCAAGTATCATCAAGATTTGGTGCAAAAATGTTTGCTGAGATTTCAGCAAACTAGTAGTTTTTTGGAAGCTTGGCAACCCCTTTCAAACGAAAGTGTTTTTCGCCAGTCTCTGCATGGGGTACTTCAAGAGGAAACAAACCATAGAGATAGAACTTAGAACTACTTCATTTGATCAAGTTTCAAGGAGCTAGCACAAACCGTGTTTGATATAGAGTTTCAAACACATCTATCTATATAGCAGAAAACAGAGTGAAACCTAAAAATTCAAAGTGTTACTGGAAACGAACGCTTGAACCTAAAAGAGTGAAAGTTGGGCAGCCAAGTGGGATTAGTGAACTGATCATTACCACCAAGTATCATCAAGATTTGGTGAAAAAATGTTTGCTGAGATTTCAGCAAACTAGTAGTTTTTTGGAAGCTTGGCAACCCCTTTCAAACAAAAGTGTTTTTCGCCAGTCTCTGCATGGGGTACTTCAAGAGGAAACAAACCATAGAGATAGAACTTAGAACTACTTCATTTGGTCAAGTTTCAAGGAGCTAGCACAAACCGTGTTTGATTTAGAAATCCAAACACAGCTATCTATGTAGGAGAAAACAGAGTGAAACCTAAAAATTCAAACTGTTACTGGAAACGAAAGCTTCAACCTAGAAGAATAAAATTTGGGCAGCCAAGTGGGATTAGTGAAGTGATCATTACCACCAAGTATCATCAAGATTTGTTGAAAAAATATTTGCTGAGATTTCAGCAAACTAGTAGTTTTTTGGAAGCTTGGCAACCCCTTTCAAACGAAAGTGTTTTTCACCAGTCTCTGCATGGGGTACTTCAAGAGGAAACAAACCATAGAGATAGAACTTAGAACTACTTCATTTGGTCAAGTTTCAAGGAGCTAGCACAAACCGTGTTTGATTTAGAGTTTCAAACATATCTATCTATATAGCAGAAAACAGAGTGAAAACTAAAATTTCAAAGTGTTACTGGAAACGAACGCTTGAACCTAGAAGAGAGAAAATTGGGCAGCCAAGTGGGCTTAGTGCACTGATCATTACCACCAAGTATCATCAAGTTTTGGTGAAAACATGTTTGCTGAGATTTCAGCAAACTAGTAGTTTTTTGGAAGCTTTGCAACCCCTTTCAAACCAAAGTGTTTTTCGCCAGTCTCTGCATGGGGTACTTCAAGAGGAAACAAACCATACAGATAGAACTTAGAACTACTTCATTTGGTCAAGTTTCAAGGAGCTAGCACAAACTGTGTTTGATTTAGAATTCCAAACACAGCTATCTATGTAGGAGAAAACAGAGTGAAACCTAAAAATTCAAAGTGTTACTGGAAACGAACGCTTGAACCTAGAAGAGTGAAAATTGGGCAGCCAAGTGGGCTTAGTGAACTGATCATTACCACCAAGTATCATCAAGTTTTGGTGAAAAAATGTTTGCTGAGATTTCAGCAAACTAGTAGTTTTTTGGAAGCTTGTCAACCCCTTTCAAACGAAAGTGGTTTTCGCCAGTCTCTGCATGGGGTAATTCAAGAGGAAACAAACCATAGAGATAGAACTTAGAACTACTTCATTTGGTCAAGTTTCACGGAGCTAGCACAAACCGTGTTTGATTTAGAGTTTCAAACACATCCATCTATATAGCAGAAAACATAGTGAAACCTAAAAATTCAAAGTGTTACTGGAAACGAACGCTTGAACCTAGAAGAGTGAAAATTGGGCAGGAAAGTGGGCTTAGTGAACTGATCATTACCATAAAGTATCATCAAGATTTGGTGAAAAAATGTTTGCTGAGGTTTCAGCAATCTAGTAGTTTTTTGGAAGCTTGGCAACACCTTTCAAACGAAAGTGTTTTTCGCCAGTCTCTGCATGGGGTACTTCAAGAGGAAACAAACCATGAAGATAGAACTTAGAACTACTTCATTTTGTCAAGTTTCAAGGAGCTAGCACAAACCGTGTTTGATTTAGAGTTTCAAACACATCTATCTATATAGCAGAAAACAGAGTGAAACCTAAAAATTCAAACTGTTACTGGAAACGAACGCTTGAACCTAGAAGAGTGAAAGTTGGGCAGCCAAGTTGTATTAATGAACTGATCATTACCACCAAGTATCATCAAGATTTGGTGAAAAAATGTTTGCTGAGATTTCAGCAAACTAGTAGTTTTTTGGAAGCTTGGCAACCCCTTTCAAACGAAAGTGTTTTTCGCCAGTCTCTGCATGGGGTACTTCAAGAGGAAACAAACCATAGAGATAGAACTTTGAACTACTTCATTTGGTCAGGTTTCAAGGAGCTAGCACAAACCGTGTTTGATTTAGAATTCCAAACACAGCTATCTATGTAGGAGAAAACAGAGTGAAACCTAAAAATTCAAACAGTCACTGGAAACGAAAGCTTCAACCTAGAAGAATAAAACTTGGGCAGCCAAGTGGGATTAGTGAACTGATCATTACCACCAAGTATCATCAAGATTGGGTGAAAAAATGTTTGCTGAGATTTCAGCAAACGAGTATTTTTTTTGGAAGCTTGGCAACCCCTTTCAAACGAAAGTGTTTTTCGCCAGTCTCTGCATGGGGTACTTCAAGAGGAAACAAACCATAGAGATAGAACTTAGGACTACTTCATTTGGTCAAATTTCAAGGAGTTAGCACAAACCGTGTTTGACTTAGAATTCCAAACACAGCTATCTATGTAGGAGAAAACAGAGTGAAACCTAAAAATTCAAACAGTCACTGGAAAAGAAAGCTTCAACCTAGAAGAATAAAATTTGGGCAGGCAGGTGGGATTAGTGAACTGATCATTACCACCAAGTATCATCAAGAGTTGGTGAAAAAATGTTTGCTGAGATTTCAGCAAACTAGTGGTTTTTTGGAAGCTTGGCAACCCCTTTCAACGAAAGTGTTCTTCGCCAGTCTCTGCATGGGGTACTTCAAGAGGAAACAAACCATAGGGATAGAACTTAGAACTACTTCATTTTGTCAAGTTTCACGGAGCTAGCACAAACCGTGTTTGATTTAGAGTTTCAAACACATCTATCTATATAGCTGAAAACAGAGTGAAACCTAAAAATTCAAACTGTTACTGGAAACGAACGCTTGAACCTAGAAGAGTGAAAGTTGGGCAGCCAAGTGGGATTAGTGAACTGATCATTACCCCCAAGTATCATCAAGATTTGGTGAAAAAATATTTGCTGAGATTTCAGCAAACTAGTAGTTCTTTGGAAGCTTGGCAACCCCTTTCAAACGAAAGTGTTTTTCGCCAGTCTCTGCATGGGGTATTTCAAGAGGAAACAAACCATAGAGATAGAACTTAGAACTACTTCATATGGTCAAGTTTCAAGGATCTAGCACAAACCGTGTTTGATTTAGAATTCCAAACACAGCTATCTATGTTGGAGAAAACAGAGTGAAACCTAAAAATTCAAACAGTCACTGGAAACGAAAGCTTCAACCTAGAAGAATAAAATTTGGGCAGCCAAGTGGGATTAGTTAACTGATCATTACCACAAAGTATCATCAAGATTTGGTGAAAAATGTTTGCTGAGATTTCAGCAAACTAGTAGTTTTCTCGAAGATTGGCAACCCCTTTCAAACGAAAGTGTTTTTCGCCAGTCTCTGCAAGGGGTACTTCAAGAGGAAACAAACCATAGAGATAGAACTAACAACTACTTCATTTTGTCAAGTTTCAAGGAGCTAGCACAAACCGTGTTTGATTTAGAGTTTCAAAGACATCTATCTATATAGCAGAAAACAGAGTGAAACCTAAAATTTCAAAGTGTTACTGGAAACGAACGCTTGAACCTAGAAGAGTAAAAATTGGGCAGCCAAGTGGGCTTAGTGAACTGATCATTACCACCAAGTATCATCAAGTTTTGGTGAAAAAATGTTTGCTGAGATTTCAGCAAACTAGTAGTTTTTTGGAAGCTTGGCAACCCCTTTCAAACGAAAGTGTTTTTCGCCAGTTTCTGCATGGGGTACTTCAAGTGGAAACAAACCATAGAGATAGAACTTAGAACTACTTCATTTGGTCAAGTTTCAAGGAGCTAGCACAAATCGTGTTTGATTTAGAGTTTCAAACACATCTATCTATATAGCAGAAAACAGAGTGAAACCTAAAAATTCAAAGTGTTACTGGAAACGAACGCTTGAACCTAGAAGAGTGAAAGTTGGGCAGCCAAGTGGGATTAGTGAACTGATCATTACCACCAAGTATCATCAAGATTTGGTGAAAAAATGTTTGCTGAGATTTCAGCAAACTAGTAGTTTTTTGGAAGCATGGCAACCCCTTTCAAACGAAAGTGTTTTTCGCCAGTTTCTGCATGGGGTACTTCAAGAGGAAACAAACCATAGAGATAGAACTTAGAACTACTTCATTTTGTCAAGTTTCAAGGAGCTAGCACAAACCGTGTTTGATTTAAAGTTTCAACACATCTATCTATATAGCAGAAAAAAGAGTGAAACCTAAAAATTCAAAGTGTTACTGGAAACGAACGCTTGAACCTAGAAGAGTGAAAATTGGGCAGCCAAGTGGGCTTAGTGAACTGATCATTACCACCAAGTATCATCAAGATTTTTTTAAAAAATGTTTGCTGAGATTTCAGCAAACGAGTAGTTTTTTGGAAGCTTGGCAACCCCTTTCAAACGAAAGTGTTCTTCGCCAGTCTCTGCATGGGGTACTTCAAGAGGAAACAAACCATAGAGATAGAACTTAGAACTACTTCATTTTGTCAAGTTTCACGGAGCTAGCACAAACCGTGTTTGATTTAGAGTTTCAAACACATCTATCTATATAGCAGAAAACAGAGTGAAACCTAAAAATTCAAACTGTTACTGGAAACGAACGCTTGAACCTAGAAGATTGAAAGTTGGGCAGCCAAGTGGGATTAGTGAACTGATCATTACCACCAAGTATCATCAAGATTTGGTGAAAAAATGTTTGCTGAGATTTCAGCAAACTAGTAGTTTTTTGGAAGATGGCAACCCCTTTAAAACGAAAGTGTTTTTCGCCAGTCTCTGCATGGGGTACTTCAAGAGGAAACAAACCATAGAGACAGAACTTAGAACTACTTCATTTGGTCAAGTTTCAAGGAGCTAGCACAAACCGTGTTTGATTTAGGGTTTCAAACACATCTATCTATATAGCAGAAAACAGAGTGAAACCTAAAAATTCAAAGTGTTACTGGAAACGAATGCTTGAACCTAGAAGAGTGAAAATTGGGCAGCCAAGTGGGCTTAGTGAACTGATCATTACCACCAAGTATCATCAAGATTTGGTGAAAAAATGTTTGCTGAGATTTCAGCAAACTAGTAGTTTTTTGGAAGCTTGGCAATCCCTTTCAAACGAAAGTGTTTTTCGCCAGTCTCTGCATGGGGTACTTCAAGAGGAAACAAACCATAGAGATAGAACTTAGAACTACTTCATTTTGTCAAGTTTCACGGAGCTAGCACAAACCGTGTTTGATTTAGAGTTTCAAACACATCTATCTATATAGCAGAAAACAGAGTGAAACCTAAAAATTCAAAGTGTTACTGGAAACGAACGCTTGAACCTAGAAGAGTGAAAATTGGGCAGCCAAGTTGGCTTAGTGAACTGATCATTACCACCAAGTATCATCAAGATTTGGTGAAAAAATGTTTGCTGAGATTTCAGCAAACGAGTACTTTTTTGGGAGCTTGGCAACCCCTTTCAACGAAAGTGTTCTTCGCCAGTCTCTGCATGGGGTACTTCAAGAGGAAACAAACCATAGAGATAGAACTTAGAACTACTTCATTTGGTCAAGTTTCAAGGAGCTAGCACAAACCGTGTTTGATATAGAATTCCAAAAAAAGCTATCTGTGTAGGAGAAAACAGAGTTAAACCTAAAAATTCAAACTGTTACTGGAAACGAATGCTTCAACCTAGAAGAATATAATTGGGAAGCCAAGTGGGATTAGTGAACTGATCATTCCCACCAAGTATCATCAAGATTTGGTGCAAAAATGTTTGCTGAGATTTCAGCAAACTAGTAGTTTTTTGGAAGCTTGGCAACCCCTTTCAAACGAAAGTGTTTTTCGCCAGTCTCTGCATGGGGTACTTCAAGAGGAAACAAAGCATAGAGATAGAACTTAGAACTACTTCATTTGATCAAGTTTCAAGGAGCTAGCACAAACCGTGTTTGATTTATAGTTTCAAACACATCCATCTATATAGCAGAAAACAGAGTGAAAACTAAAAATTCAAACTGTTTCTGGAAACGAACGCTAGAACCTAAAAGAGTGAAAGTTGGGCAGCCAAGTGGGATTAGTGAACTGATCATTACCACCAAGTATCATCAAGATTTGGTGAAAAAATGTTTGCTGAGATTTCAGCAAACTAGTAGTTTTTTGGAAGCTTGGCAACCCCTTTCAAACGAAAGTGTTTTTCGCCAGTCTCTGCATGGGGTACTTCAAACGGAAACAAACCATAGAGATAGAACTTAGAACTACTTCATTTGGTCAAGTTTCAAGGAGCTAGCACAAACCGTGTTTGATTTAGAAATCCAAACACAGCTATCTATGTAGGAGAAAACAGAGTGAAACCTAAAAATTCAAACTGTTACTGGAAACGAAAGCTTCAACCTAGAAGAATAAAATTTGGGCAGCCAAGTGGGATTAGTGAAGTGATCATTACCACCAAGTATCATCAAGATTTGTTGAAAAAATGTTTGCTGAGATTTCAGCAAACTAGTAGTTTTTTGGAAGCTTGGCAACCCCTTTCAAACGAAA
Organism: Callospermophilus lateralis; assembly: GCF_048772815.1. Lineage (NCBI taxonomy): Eukaryota > Metazoa > Chordata > Mammalia > Rodentia > Sciuridae > Callospermophilus > Callospermophilus lateralis. The sequence goes on from NW_027516342.1 coordinate 27,535, forward strand.
GTGTTTTTCAACAGTCTCTGCATGGGGTACTTCAAGAGGAAACAAGCCGTAGAGACAGAACTTAGAACTACTTCATTTGGTCAAGTTTCAAGGAGCTAGCACAAACCGTGTTTGATTTAGAGTTTCAAACACATCTATCTATATAGCAGAAAACAGAGTGAAAACTAAAATTTCAAAGTGTTACTGGAAACGAACGCTTGAACCTAGAAGAGTGAAAATTGGGCAGCCAAGTGGGCTTAGTGCACTGATCATTACCACCAAGTATCATCAAGATTTGGTGAAAACATGTTTGCTGAGATTTCAGCAAACTAGTAGTTTTTTGGAAGCTTGGCAACCCCTTTCAAACGAAAGTGTTTTTCGCCTGTCTCTGCATGGGGTACTTCAAGAGGAAACAAACCATACAGATAGAACTTAGAACTACTTCATTTGGTCAAGTTTCAAGGAGCTAGCACAAACTGTGTTTGATTTAGAATTCCAAACACAGCTATCTATGTAGGAGAAAACAGAGTGAAACCTAAAAATTCAAAGTGTTACTGGAAACGAACGCTTGACCCTAGAAGAGTGAAAATTGGCAGCCAAGTGGGCTTAGTGAACTGATCATTACCACCAAGTATCATCAAGTTTTGGTGAAAAAATGTTTGCTGAGATTTCAGCAAACTAGTAGTTTTTTGGAAGCTTGGCAAACCCTTTAAAACGAAAGTGTTTTTCGCCAGTCTCTGCATGGGGTACTTCAAGAGGAAACAAACCATAGAGATAGAACTTAGAACTACTTCATTTGGTCAAGTTTCAAGGAGCTAGCACAAACCGTGTTTGATTTAGAGTTTCAAACACATCTATCTATATAGCAGAAAACAGAGTGAAACCTAAAAATTCAAAGTTTTACTGGAAACGAACGCTTGAACCTAGAAGAGTGAAAATTGGGCAGCCAAGTTGGCTTAGTGAACTGATCATTACCACCAAGTATCATCAAGATTTGGTGAAAAAATGTTTGCTGAGATTTCAGCAAACGAGTAGTTTTTTGGAAGCTTGGCAACCCCTTTCAAACGAAAGTGTTCTTCGCCAGTCTCTGCATGGGGTACTTCAAGAGGAAACAAACCATAGAGATAGAACTTAGAACTACTTCATTTGGTCAAGTTTCAAGGAGCTAGCACACAACGTGTTTGATTTAGAGTTTCAAACACATCTATCTATATAGCAGAAAACAGAGTGAATCCTAAAAATTCAAAGTGTTACTGGAAACGAACGCTTGAACCTAGAAGAGTGAAAGTTGGGCAGCCAAGTTGTATTAGTGAATGATCATTACCACCAAGTATCATCAAGATTTGGTGAAAAAATGTTTGCTGAGATTTCAGCAAACTAGTAGTTTTTTGGAAGCTTGGCAACACATTTCAAACGAAAGTGTTTTTCGCCAGTCTCTGCATGGGGTACTTCAAGAGGAAACAAACCATAGAGATAGAACTTAGAACTACTTCATTTGGTCAAGTTTCAAGGAGCTAGCACAAACCGTGTTTGATTTAGAAATCCAAACACAGCTATCTATGTAGGAGAAAACAGAGTGAAACCTAAAAATTCAAACTGTTACTGGAAACGAAAGCTTCAACCTAGAAGAATAAAATTTGGGCAGCCAAGTGGGATTAGTGAAGTGATCATTACCACCAAGTATCATCAAGATTTGTTGAAAAAATGTTTGCTGAGATTTCAGCAAACTAGTAGTTTTTTGGAAGCTTGGCAACCCCTTTCAAACGAAAGTGTTTTTCAACAGTCTCTGCATGGGGTACTTCAAGAGGAAAACAAGCCGTAGAGACAGAACTTAGAACTACTTCATTTGGTCAAGTTTCAAGGAGCTAGCACAAACCGTGTTTGATTTAGAGTTTCAAACACATCTATCTATATAGCAGAAAACAGAGTGAAAACTAAAATTTCAAAGTGTTACTGGAAACGAACGCTTGAACCTAGAAGAGTGAAAATTGGGCAGCCAAGTGGGCTTAGTGCACTGATCATTACACCAAGTATCATCAAGATTTGGTGAAAACATGTTTGCTGAGATTTCAGCAAACTAGTAGTTTTTGGAAGCTTGGCAACCCCTTTCAAACGAAAGTGTTTTTCGCCTGTCTCTGCATGGGGTACTTCAAGAGGAAACAAACCATACAGATAGAACTTAGAACTACTTCATTTGGTCAAGTTTCAAGGAGCTAGCACAAACTGTGTTTGATTTAGAATTCCAAACACAGCTATCTATGTAGGAGAAAACAGAGTGAAACCTAAAAATTCAAAGTGTTACTGGAAACGAACGCTTGACCCTAGAAGAGTGAAAATTGGCAGCCAAGTGGGCTTAGTGAACTGATCATTACCACCAAGTATCATCAAGTTTTGGTGAAAAAATGTTTGCTGAGATTTCAGCAAACTAGTAGTTTTTTGGAAGCTTGGCAACCCTTTAAAACGAAAGTGTTTTTCGCCAGTCTCTGCATGGGGGTACTTCAAGAGGAAACAAACCATAGAGATAGAACTTAGAACTACTTCATTTGGTCAAGTTCAAGGAGCTAGCACAAACCGTGTTTGATTTAGAGTTTCAAACACATCTATCTATATAGCAGAAAACAGAGTGAAACTAAAAATTCAAAGTTTTACTGGAAACGAACGCTTGAACCTAGAAGAGTGAAAATTGGGCAGCCAAGTTGGCTTAGTGAACTGATCATTACCACCAAGTATCATCAAGATTTGGTGAAAAATGTTTGCTGAGATTTCAGCAAACGAGTAGTTTTTTGGAAGCTTGGCAACCCCTTTCAAACGAAAGTGTTCTTCGCCAGTCTCTGCATGGGGTACTTCAAGAGGAAACAAACCATAGAGATAGAACTTAGAACTACTTCATTTGGTCAAGTTTCAAGGAGCTAGCACACAACGTGTTTGATTTAGAGTTTCAAACACATCTATCTATATAGCAGAAAACAGAGTGAATCCTAAAAATTCAAAGTGTTACTGGAAACGAACGCTTGAACCTAGAAGAGTGAAATTGGGCAGCCAAGTTGTATTAGTGAATGATCATTACCACCAAGTATCATCAAGATTTGGTGAAAAAATGTTTGCTGAGATTTCAGCAAACTAGTAGTTTTTTGAAGCTTGGCAACACATTTCAAACGAAGTGTTTTTCGCCAGTCTCTGCATGGGGTACTTCAAGAGGAAACAAACCATAGAGATAGAACTTAGAACTACTTCATTTGGTCAGGTTTCAAGGAGCTAGCACAAACCGTGTTTGATTTTAGAATTCCAAACACAGCTATCTATGTAGGAGAAAACAGAGTGAAACCTAAAAATTCAAACAGTCACTGGAAACGAAAGCTTCACCTAGAAGAACAAAATTTGGGCAGCCAAGTGGGATTAGTGAACTGATCATTACCACAAAGTATCATCAAGATTTGGTGAAAAAATGTTTGCTGAGATTTCAGCAAACTAGTAGTTTTTTGGAAGCTTGGCACCCCTTTCAAACGAAAGTGTTTTTCGCCAGTCTCTTCATGGGGTACTTCAAGAGGAAAAAAACCATAGAGATAGAACTTAGAACTACTTCATTTGGTCAGGTTTCAAGGAGCTAGCACAAACCGTGTTTGATTTAGAATTCCAAACACAGCTATCTATGTAGGAGAAAACAGAGTGAAACCTAAAAATTCAAACAGTCACTGGAAACGAAAGCTTCAACCTAGAAGAACAAAATTTGGGCAGCCAAGTGGATTAGTGAACTGATCATTACCACAAAGTATCATCAAGATTTGGTGAAAAATGTTTGCTGAGATTTCAGCAAACTAGTAGTTTTTTGGAAGCTTGGCAACCCTTTCAAACGAAAGTGTTTTTCGCCAGTCTCTTCATGGGGTACTTCACGAGGAAACAAACCATAGAGATAGAACTTAGAACTACTTCATTTGGTCAAGTTTCAAGGAGCTAGCACAAACGTGTTTGATTTAGAATTCCAACACAGCTATCTATGTAGGAGAAAACAGAGTGAAACCTAAAAATTCAAACAGTCACTGGAAACGAAAGCTTCAACCTAGAAGAACAAAATTTGGGCAGCCAAGTGGGATTAGTGAACTGATCATTACCACAAAGTATCATCAAGATTTGGTGTGAAAAATGTTTGCTGAGATTTCAGCAAACTAGTAGTTTTTTGGAAGCTTGGCAACCCCTTTCACACGAAAGTGTTTTTCGCCAGTCTCTTCATGGGGTACTTCAAGAGGAACAAACCATAGAGATAGAACTTAGAACTACTTCATTTGGTCAAGTTTCAAGGAGCTAGCACAAACCGTGTTTGATTTAGAATTCCAAACACAGCTATCTATGTAGGAGAAAACAGAGTGAAACCTAAAAATTCAAACAGTCACTGGAAACGAAAGCTTCAACTAGAAGAATAAAATTTGGGCAGCCAAGTGGGATTAGTGAACTGATCATTACCACCAAGTATCATCAAGATTTGGTGAAAAAAGGTTTGCTGAGATTTCAGCAAACTAGTAGTTTTTTGGAAGCTTGGCAGCCCCTTTCAAACGAAAGTGTTTTTCGCCAGTCTCTGCATGGGGTACTTCAAGAGGAAACAAACCATAGAGACAGAACTTAGAACTACTTCATTTGGTCAAGTTTCAAGGAGCTAGCACAAACCGCGTTTGATATAGAATTCCAAAAAAAGCTATCTATGTAGGAGAAAACAGAGTGAACCTAAAAATTCAAACTGTTACTTGAAACGAATGCTTCAACCTAGAAGAATATAATTGGGCAGCCAAGTGGGATTAGTGAACTGATCATTCCCACCAAGTATCATCAAGATTTGGTGCAAAAATGTTTGCTGAGATTTCAGCAAACTAGTAGTTTTTTGAAGCTTGGCAACCCCTTTCAAACGAAAGTGTTTTTCGCCAGTCTCTGCATGGGGTACTTCAAGAGGAAACAAAGCATAGAGATAGAACTTAGAAGTACTTCTTTTGATCAAGTTTCAAGGAGCTAGCACAAACCGTGTTTGATTTAGAGTTTCAAACACATCCATCTATATAGCAGAAAACAGAGTGAAACCTAAAAATTCAAAGTGTTACTGGAAACGAACGCTTGAACCTAAAAGAGTGAAAGTTGGGCAGCCAAGTGGGATTAGTGAACTGATCATTACCACCAAGTATCATCAAGATTTGGTGAAAAAATGTTTGCTGAGATTTCAGCAAACTAGTAGTTTTTGGAAGCTTGGCAACCCCTTTCAAACAAAAGTGTTTTTCGCCAGTCTCTGCATGGGGTACTTCAAGAGGAAACAAACCATAGAGATAGAACTTAGAACTACTTCATTTGGTCAAGTTTCAAGGAGCTAGCACAAACCGTGTTTGATTTAGAAATCCAAACACAGCTATCTATGTAGGAGAAAACAGAGTGAAACCTAAAAATTCAAACTGTTACTGGAAACGAAAGCTTCAACCTAGAAGAATAAAATTTGGGCAGCCAAGTGGGATTAGTGAAGTGATCATTACCACCAAGTATCATCAAGATTTGTTGAAAAAATATTTGCTGAGATTTCAGCAAACTAGTAGTTTTTTGGAAGCTTGGCAACCCCTTTCAAACGAAAGTGTTTTTCACCAGTCTCTGCATGGGGTACTTCAAGAGGAAACAAACCATAGAGATAGAACTTAGAACTACTTCATTTGGTCAAGTTTCAAGGAGCTAGCACAAACCGTGTTTGATTTAGAGTTTCAAACATATCTATCTATATAGCAGAAAACAGAGTGAAAACTAAAATTTCAAAGTGTTACTGGAAACGAACGCTTGAACCTAGAAGAGAGAAAATTGGGCAGCCAAGTGGGCTTAGTGCACTGATCATTACCACCAAGTATCATCAAGTTTTGGTGAAAACATGTTTGCTGAGATTTCAGCAAACTAGTAGTTTTTTGGAAGCTTTGCAACCCCTTTCAATCCAAAGTGTTTTTCGCCAGGCTCTGCATGGGGTACTTCAAGAGGAAACAAACCATAGAGATAGAACTTTGAACTACTTCATTTGGTCAGGTTTCAAGGAGCTAGCACAAACCGTGTTTGATTTAGAATTCCAAACACAGCTATCTATGTAGGAGAAAACAGAGTGAAACCTAAAAATTCAAACAGTCACTGGAAACGAAAGCTTCAACCTAGAAGAATAAAACTTGGGCAGCCAAGTGGGATTAGTGAACTGATCATTACCACCAAGTATCATCAAGATTTGGTGAAAAAATGTTTGCTGAGATTTCAGCAAACTAGTAGTTTTTTGGAAGCTTGGCAACCCCTTTCAAACGAAAGTGTTTTTCGCCAGTCTCTGCATGGGGTACTTCAAGAGGAAACAAACCATAGAGATAGAAATTAGAACTACTTCATTTGGTCAAGTTTCAAGGAGCTAGCACAAACCGTGTTTGATTTAGAATTCCAAACACAGCTATCTATGTAGGAGAAAACAGAGTGAAACCTAAAAATTCAAACAGTCACTGGAAACGAAAGCTTCAACATAGAAGAATAAAATTTGGGCAGCCAAGTGGGAATAGTGAACTGATCATTCCCACCAAGTATCATCAAGATTTGGTGAAAAAATGTTTGCTTAGATTTCAGCAAACTAGTAGTTTTTTGGAAGCTTGGCAACCCCTTTAAAACGAAAGTGTTTTTCGCCAGTCTCTGCATGGGGTACTTCAAGAGGAAAAAAACCATAGAGATAGAACTAACAACTACTTCATTTTGTCAAGTTTCAAGGAGCTATCACAAACCGTGTTTAATTTAGAGTTTCAAAGACATCTATCTATATAGTAGAAAACAGAGTGAAACCTAAAATTTCAAAGTGTTACTGGAAACGAACGCTTGAACCTAGAATAGTAAAAATTGGGCAGCCAAGTGGGCTTAGTGAACTGATCATTACCACCAAGTATCATCAAGTTTTGGTGAAAAAATGTTTGCTGAGATTTCAGCAAACTAGTAGTTTTTTGGAAGCTTGGCAACCCCTTTAAAATGAAAGTGTTTTTCGCAAGTCTCTGCATGGGGTACTTCAAGAGGAAACAAACCATAGAGATAGAACTTAGAACTACTTCATTTGGTCAAGTTTCAAGGAGCTAGCACAAACCGTGTTTGATTTAGAGTTTCAAACACATCTATCTATATAGCAGAAAACAGAGTGAAAACTAAAAATTCAAAGTGTTACTGGAAACGAACGCTTGAACCTAGAAGAGTGAAAATTGGCAGCCAAGTGGGCTTAGTGAACTGATCATTACCACCAAGTATCATCAAGTTTTGGTGAAAAAATGTTTGCTGAGATTTCAGCAAACTAGTAGTTTTTTGGAAGCTTGGCAACCCCTTTCAAATGAAAGTGTTCTTCGCCAGTCTCTGCATGGGGTACTTCAAGAGGAAACAACCCATAGAGATAGAACTTAGAACTACTTCATTTTGTCAAGTTTCACGGAGCTAGCACAAACCGTGTTTGATTAAGAGTTTCAAACACATCTATCTATATAGCAGAAAACAGAGTGAAACCTAAAATTTCAAAGTGTTACTGGAAACGAACGCTTGAACTTAGAAGAGTGAAAATTGGGCAGCCAAGTGGGCTTAGTGCACTGATTATTACCACCTAGTATCATCAAGATTTCGTGAAAAAATGTTTGCTGAGATTTCAGCAAACTAGTAGTTTTTTGGAAGCTTGGCAACCCCTTTCAAACGAAAGTGTTTTTCGCCAGTCTCTGCATGGGGTACTTCAAGAGGAAACAAACCATTGAGATAGAACTTAGAACTACTTCATTTGGTCAAGTTTCAAGGAGCTAGCACAAACCGTGTTTGATTTAGAATTCCAAACACAGCTATCTATGTAGGAGAAAACAGAGTGAAACCTAAAAATTCAAACTGTTACTGGAAACGAATGCTTCAACTTAGAAGAATAAAAACTGGCAGCCAAGTGGGATTAGTGAACTGATCACTACCACCAAGTATCATCAATATTTGGTGAAAAAATGTTTGCTGAGATTTCAGCAAACTAGTAGTTTTTTGGAAGCTTGGCAACCCCTTTCAAACGAAAGTGTTTTTCGCCAGTCTCTGCATGGGGTACTTCAAGAGGAAAGAAACCATGAAGATAGAACTTAGAACTACTTCATTTTGTCAAGTTTCAAGGAGCTAGCACAAACCGTGTTTGATTTAGAGTTTCAAACACATCTATCTATATAGCAGAAAACAGAGTGAAACCTAAAAATTCAAAGTGTTACTGGAAACGAACGCTTGAACCTAGAAGAGTGAAAATTGGGCAGCCAAGTGGGCTTAGTGAACTGATCATTACCACCAAGTATCATCAAGATTTGGTGAAAAAATGTTTGCTGAGATTTCAGCAAACTAGTAGTTTTTTGGAAGCTTGGCAACCCCTTTAAAACGAAAGTGTTTTTCGCCAGTCTCTGCATGGGGTACTTCAAGAGGAAACAAACCATGGAGATAGAACTTAGAACTACTTCATGTGGTCAAGTTTCAAGGAGCTAGCACAAACCGTGTTTGATTTAGAGTTTCAAACACATCTATCTATATAGCAGAAAACAGAGTGAAACCTAAAATTTCAAAGTGTTACTGGAAACGAACGCTTGAACTTAGAAGAGTGAAAATTGGGCAGCCAAGTGGGCTTAGTGCAGTGATCATTACCACCTAGTATCATCAAGATTTGGTGAAAAAATATTTGCTGAGATATCAGCAAACGAGTAGTTTTTTGGAAGCTTGGCAACCCCTTTCAAACGAAAGTGTTTTTCGCCAGTCTCTGCATGGGGTACTTCAAGAGGAAACAAACCATAGAGATAGAACTTAGAACTACTACATTTGGTCAAGTTTCAAGGAGCTAGCACAAACCGTGTTTGATTTAGAATTCCAAACACAGCTATCTATGTAAGAGAAAACAGAGTGAAACCTAAAAATTCAAAGAGTCACTGGAAACGAAAGCTTCAACCTAGAAGAATAAAATTTGGGCAGCCAAGTGGGATTAGTGAAGTGATCATTACCACCAAGTATCATCAAGATTTGGTGAAAAAATGTTTGCTGAGATTTCAGCAAACTAGTAGTTTTTTGGAAGCTTGGCAACCCCTTTAAAACGAAAGTGTTTTTCGCCAGTCTCTGCATGGGGTACTTCAAGAGGAAAAAAACCATAGAGATAGAACTAACAACTACTTCATTTTGTCAAGTTTCAAGGAGCTAGCACAAACCGTGTTTGATTTAGAGTTTCAAAAACATCTATCTATATAGCAGAAAACAGAGTGAAACCTAAAAATTCAAAGTGTTACTGGAAACGAACGCTTGAACCTAGAAGAGTGAAAATTGGGCAGCCAAGTGGGCTTAGTGAACTGATCATTACCACCAAGTATCATCAACATTTGGTGAAAAAATGTTTGCTGAGATTTCAGCAAACGAGTAGTTTTTTGGAAGCTTGGCAACCCCTTTCAAACGAAAGTGTTCTTCGCCAGTCTCTGCATGGGGTACTTCAAGAGGAAACAAACCATAGAGATAGAACTTAGAACTACTTCATTTTGTCAAGTTTCACGGAGCTAGCACAAACCGTGTTTGATTTAGAGTTTCAAACACATCTATCTATATAGCAGAAAACAGAGTGAAACCTAAAATTTCAAAGTGTTACTGGAAACGAACGCTTGAACCTAGAAGAGTGAAAATTGGGCAGCCAAGTGGGCTTAGTGCACTGATTATTACCACCTAGTATCATCAAGATTTCGTGAAAAAATGTTTGCTGAGATTTCAGCAAACTAGTAGTTTTTTGGAAGCTTGGCAACCCCTTTCAAACGAAAGTGTTTTTCGCCAGTCTCTGCATGGGGTACTTCAAGAGGAAACAAACCATTGAGATAGAACTTAGAACTACTTCATTTGGTCAAGTTTCAAGGAGCTAGCACAAACCGTGTTTGATTTAGAATTCCAAACACAGCTATCTATGTAGGAGAAAACAGAGTGAAACCTAAAAATTCAAACTGTTACTGGAAACGAATGCTTCAACCTAGAAGAATACAAACTGGCAGCCAAGTGGGATTAGTGAACTGATCATTACCACCAAGTATCATCAAGATTTGGTGAAAAAATGTTTGCTGAGATTTCAGCAAACTAGTAGTTTTTTGGAAGCTTGGCAACCCCTTTAAAACGAAAGTGTTTTTCGCCAGTCTCTGCATGGGGTACTTCAAGAGGAAACAAACCATAGAGATAGAACTTAGAACTACTTCATTTGGTCAAGTTTCAAGGAGCTAGCACAAACCGTGTTTGATTTAGAATTCCAAACACAGCTATCTATGTAGGAGAAAACAGAGTGAAACCTAAAAATTCAAACTGTTACTGGAAACGAATGCTTCAACGTAGAAGAATAAAAATTGGGCAGCCAAGTGGGATTAGTGAACTGATCATTACCACCAAGTATCATCAAGATTTGGTGAAAAAATGTTTGCTGAGATTTCAGCAAACTAGTAGTTTTTTGGAAGCTTGGCAACCCCTTTCAAACGAAAGTGTTTTTCGCCAGTCTCTGCATGGGGTACTTCAAGAGGAAACAAACCATGAATATAGAACTTAGAACTACTTCATTTTGTCAAGTTTCAAGGAGCTAGCACAAACCGTGTTTGATTTAGAGTTTCAAACACATCTATCTATATAGCAGAAAACAGAGTGAAACCTAAAAATTCAAAGTGTTACTGGAAACGAACGCTTGAACCTAGAAGAGTGAAAATTGGGCAGCCAAGTGGGCTTAGTGAACTGATCATTACCACCAAGTATCATCAAGATTTGGTGAAAAAATGTTTGCTAAGATTTCAGCAAACTAGTAGTTTTTGGAAGCTTGGCAACCCCTTTAAAACGAAAGTGTTTTTCGCCAGTCTCTGCATGGGGTACTTCAAGAGGAAACAAACCATGGAGATAGAACTTAGAGCTACTTTATGTGGTCAAGTTTCAAGGAGCTAGCACAAACCGTGTTTGATTTAGAGTTTCAAACACATCTATCTATATAGCAGAAAACAGAGTGAAACCTAAAAATTCAAAGTGTTACTTGAAACGAACGCTTGAACCTAGAAGAGTGAAAATTGGGCAGCCAAGTGGGCTTAGTGAACTGATCATTACCACCAAGTATCATCAAGATTTGGTGAAAAAATGTTTGCTGAGATTTCAGCAAACTAGTAGTTTTTGGAAGCTTGGCAACCCCTTTCAAACGAAAGTGTTTTTCGCCAGTCTCTGCATGGGGTACTTCAAGAGGAAACAAACCATAGAGATAGAACTTAGAACTACTTCATTTGGTCAAGTTTCAAGGAGCTAGCACAAACCGTGTTTGATTTAGAGTTTCAAAAACATCTATCTATATAGCAGAAAACAGAGTGAAACCTAAAAATTCAAAGTGTTACTGGAAACGAACGCTTGAACCTAGAAGAGTGAAAATTGGGCAGCCAAGTGGGCTTAGTGAACTGATCATTACCACCAAGTATCATCAACATTTGGTGAAAAAATGTTTGCTGAGATTTCAGCAAACGAGTAGTTTTTTGGAAGCTTGGCAACCCCTTTCAAACGAAAGTGTTCTTCGCCAGTCTCTGCATGGGGTACTTCAAGAGGAAACAAACCATAGAGATAGAACTTAGAACTACTTCATTTTGTCAAGTTTCACGGAGCTAGCACAAACCGTGTTTGATTTAGAGTTTCAAACACATCTATCTATATAGCAGAAAACAGAGTGAAACCTAAAATTTCAAAGTGTTACTGGAAACGAACGCTTGAACCTAGAAGAGTGAAAATTGGGCAGCCAAGTGGGCTTAGTGCACTGATTATTACCACCTAGTATCATCAAGATTTCGTGAAAAAATGTTTGCTGAGATTTCAGCAAACTAGTAGTTTTTTGGAAGCTTGGCAACCCCTTTCAAACGAAAGTGTTTTTCGCCAGTCTCTGCATGGGGTACTTCAAGAGGAAACAAACCATTGAGATAGAACTTAGAACTACTTCATTTGGTCAAGTTTCAAGGAGCTAGCACAAACCGTGTTTGATTTAGAATTCCAAACACAGCTATCTATGTAGGAGAAAACAGAGTGAAACCTAAAAATTCAAACTGTTACTGGAAACGAATGCTTCAACCTAGAAGAATACAAACTGGCAGCCAAGTGGGATTAGTGAACTGATCATTACCACCAAGTATCATCAAGATTTGGTGAAAAAATGTTTGCTGAGATTTCAGCAAACTAGTAGTTTTTGGAAGCTTGGCAACCCCTTTAAAACGAAAGTGTTTTTCGCCAGTCTCTGCATGGGGTACTTCAAGAGGAAACAAACCATAGAGATAGAACTTAGAACTACTTCATTTGGTCAAGTTTCAAGGAGCTAGCACAAACCGTGTTTGATTTAGAATTCCAAACACAGCTATCTATGTAGGAGAAAACAGAGTGAAACCTAAAAATTCAAACAGTTACTGGAAACGAATGCTTCAACGTAGAAGAATAAAAATTGGGCAGCCAAGTGGGATTAGTGAACTGATCATTACCACCAAGTATCATCAAGATTTGGTGAAAAAATGTTTGCTGAGATTTCAGCAAACTAGTAGTTTTTTGGAAGCTTGGCAACCCCTTTCAAACGAAAGTGTTTTTCGCCAGTCTCTGCATGGGGTACTTCAAGAGGAAACAAACCATGAATATAGAACTTAGAACTACTTCATTTTGTCAAGTTTCAAGGAGCTAGCACAAACCGTGTTTGATTTAGAGTTTCAAACACATCTATCTATATAGCAGAAAACAGAGTGAAACCTAAAAATTCAAAGTGTTACTGGAAACGAACGCTTGAACCTAGAAGAGTGAAAATTGGGCAGCCAAGTGGGCTTAGTGAACTGATCATTACCACCAAGTATCATCAAGATTTGGTGAAAAAATGTTTGCTGAGATTTCAGCAAACTAGTAGTTTTTGGAAGCTTGGCAACCCCTTTAAAACCAAAGTGTTTTTCGCCAGTCTCTGCATGGGGTACCTCAAGAGGAAACAAACCATGGAGATAGAACTTAGAGCTACTTTATGTGGTCAAGTTTCAAGGAGCTAGCACAAACCGTGTTTGATTTAGAGTTTCAAACACATCTATCTATATAGCAGAAAACAGAGTGAAACCTAAAAATTCAAAGTGTTACTGGAAACGAACGCTTGAACCTAGAAGAGTGAAAATTGGGCAGCCAAGTGGGCTTAGTGAACTGATCATTACCACCAAGTATCATCAAGATTTGGTGAAAAAATGTTTGCTGAGATTTCAGCAAACTAGTAGTTTTTGGAAGCTTGGCAACCCCTTTAAAACGAAAGTGTTTTTCGCCAGTCTCTGCATGGGGTACTTCAAGAGGAAACAAACCATAGAGATAGAACTTAGAACTCCTTCATTTGGTCAAGTTTCAAGGAGCTAGCACAAACCGTGTTTGATTTAGAATTCCAAACACAGCTATCTATGTAGGAGAAAACAGAGTGAAACCTAAAAATTCAAACTGTTACTGGAAACGAATGCTTCAACGTAGAAGAATAAAAATTGGGCAGCCAAGTGGGATTAGTGAACTGATCATTACCACCAAGTATCATCAAGATTTGGTGAAAAAATGTTTGCTGAGATTTCAGCAAACTAGTAGTTTTTTGGAAGCTTGGCAACCCCTTTCAAACGAAAGTGTTTTTCGCCAGTCTCTGCATGGGGTACTTCAAGAGGAAACAAACCATAGAGATAGAACTTACAACTACTTCATTTTGTCAAGTTTCAAGGAGCTAGCACAAACCGTGTTTGATTTAGAGTTTCAAAGACATCTATCTATATTGCAGAAAACAGAGTGAAACCTAAAATTTCAAAGTGTTACTGGAAACGAACGCTTGAACCTAGAAGAGTAAAAATTGGGCAGCCAAGTGGGCTTAGTGAACTGATCATTACCACCAAGTATCATCAAGTTTTGGTGAAAAAATGTTTGCTGAGATTTCAGCAAACTAGTAGTTTTTTGGAAGCTTGGCAACCCCTTTAAAACGAAAGTGTTTTTCGCCAGTCTCTGCATGGGGTACTTCAAGAGGAAACAAACCATAGAGATAGAACTTAGAACTACTTCATTTGGTCAAGTTTCAAGGAGCTAGCACAAACCGTGTTTGATTTAGAGTTTCAAACACATCTATCTATATAGCAGAAAACAGAGTGAAACCTAAAAATTCAAAGTGTTACTGGAAACGAACGCTTGAACCTAGAAGAGTGAAAATTGGGCAGCCAAGTGGGCTTAGTGAACTGATCATTACCACGAAGTACCATCAAGATTTGGTGAAAAAATGTTTGCTGAGATTTCAGCAAACTAGTAGTTTTTTGGAAGCTTGGCAACCCCTTTCAATGAAAGTGTTCTTCGCCAGTCTCTGCATGGGGTACTTCAAGAGGAAACAAACCATAGAGATAGAACTTAGAACTACTTCATTTTGTCAAGTTTCACGGAGCTAGCACAAACCGTGTTTGATTTAGAGTTTCAAACACATCTATCTATATAGCAGAAAACAGAGTGAAACCTAAAAATTCAAACTGGTACTGGAAACGAACGCTTGAACCTAGAAGAGTGAAAGTTGGGCAGCCAAGTGGGATTAGTGAACTGATCATTACCACCAAGTATCATCAATATTTGGTCAAAAAATATTTGCTGAGATTTCAGCAAACTAGTAGTTTTTTGGAAGCTTGTCAACCCCTTTCAAACGGAAGTGTTTTTCGCCAGTCTCTGCATGGGGTACTTCAAGAGGAAACAAACCATAGAGATAGAACTTAGAACTACTTCATTTGGTCAAGTTTCAAGGAGCTAGCACAAACCGTGTTTGATATAGAATTCCAAAAATGCTATCTGTGTAGGAGAAAACAGAGTGAAACCTAAAAATTCAAACTGTTACTGGAAACGAATGCTTCAACCTAGAAGAATATAATTGGGCAGCCAAGTGGGATTAGTGAACTGATCATTCCCACCAAGTATCATCAAGATTTGGTGCAAAAATATTTGCTGAGATTTCAGCAAACTAGTAGTTTTTTGGAAGCTTGGCAACCCCTTTCAAACGAAAGTGTTTTTCGCCAGTCTCTGCATGGGGTACTGCAAGAGGAAACAAACCGGAGAGATAGAACTTAGAACTACTTCATTTGGTCAGGTTTCAAGGAGCTAGCACAAACCGTGTTTGATTTAGAGTTTCAAACACATCTATCTATATAGCAGAAAACAGAGTGAAAACTAAAATTTCAAAGTGTTACTGGAAACGAATGCTTGAACCTAGAAGAGTGAAAGTTGGGCAGCCAAGTGGGATTAGTGAACTGATCATTACCACCAATTATCATCAATATTTGGTGAAAAAATGTTTGCTGAGATTTCAGCAAACTAGTAGTTTTTTGGAAGCTTGGCAACCCCTTTCAAACGAAAGTGTTTTTCGCCAGTCTCTGCATGGGGGACTTCAAGAGGAAACAAACCATGAAGATAGAACTTAGAACTACTTCATTTTGTCAAGTTTCAAGGAGCTAGCACAAACCGTGTTTGATTTAGAGTTTCAAACACATCTATCTATATAGCAGAAAACAGAGTGAAACCTAAAAATTCAAAGTGTTCCTGGAAACGAACGCTTGAACCTAGAAGAGTGAAAATTGGGCAGCCAAGTGGGCTTCGTGCACTGATCATTACCACCTAGTATCATCAAGATTTGGTGAAAAAATGTTTGCTGAGATTTCAGCAAACGAGTAGTTTTTTGGAAGCTGGCAACCCCTTTCAAACGAAAGTGATTTTCGCCAGTCTCTGCATGGGGTAGTTCAAGAGGAAACAAACCATAGAGATAGAACTTAGAACTACTTCATTTGGTCAAGTTTCAAGGAGCTAGCACAAACCGTGTTTGATTTAGAATTCCAAACACAGCTACCTATGTAGGAGAAAACAGAGTGAAACCTAAAAATTGAAACTGTTACTGGAAACGAATGCTTCAACCTAGAAGAATAAAAATTGGGCAGCCAAGTGGGATTAGTGAACTGATCATTACCACCAAGTATCATCAAGATTTGGTGAAAAAATGCTTGCTGAGATTTCAGCAAACGAGTAGTTTTTTGGAAGCTTGGCAACCCCTTTCAAACGAAAGTGTTTTTCGCCAGTCTCTGCATGGGGTACTTCAAGAGGAAACAAACCATAGAGATAGAACTTACAACTACTTCATTTTGTCAAGTTTCACGGAGCTAGCACAAACCGTGTTTGATTTAGAGTTTCAAAGACATCTATCTATATAGCAGAAAACAGAGTGAAACCTAAAATTTCAAAGTGTTACTGGAAACGAACGCTTGAACCTAGATGAGTAAAAATTGGGCAGCCAAGTGGGCTTAGTGAACTGATCATTACCACCAAGTATCATCAAGTTTTGGTGAAAAAATGTTTGCTGAGATTTCAGCAAACTAGTAGTTTTTGGAAGCTTGGCAACCCCTTTAAAACGAAAGTGTTTTTCGCCAGTCTCTGCATGGGGTACTTCAAGAGGAAACAAACCATAGAGATAGAACTTAGAACTACTTCATTTGGTCAAGTTTCAAGGAGCTAGCACAAACCGTGTTTGATTTAGAATTCCAAACACAGCTATCTATGTAGGAGAAAACAGAGTGAAACCTAAAAATTCAAACTGTTACTGGAAACGAATGCTTCAACGTAGAAGAATAAAAATTGGGCAGCCAAGTGGGATTAGTGAACTGATCATTACCACCAAGTATCATCAAGATTTGGTGAAAAAATGTTTGCTGAGATTTCAGCAAACTAGTAGTTTTTTGGAAGCTTAGCAACCCCTTTCAAACGAAAGTGTTTTTCGCCAGTCTCTGCATGGGGTACTTCAAGAGGAAACAAACCATAGAGATAGAACTTACAACTACTTCATTTTGTCAAGTTTCAAGGAGCTAGCACAAACCGTGTTTGATTTAGAGTTTCAAAGACATCTATCTATATTGCAGAAAACAGAGTGAAACCTAAAATTTCAAAGTGTTACTGGAAACGAACGCTTGAACCTAGAAGAGTAAAAATTGGGCAGCCAAGTGGGCTTAGTGAACTGATCATTACCACCAAGTATCATCAAGTTTTGGTGAAAAAATGTTTGCTGAGATTTCAGCAAACTAGTAGTTTTTTGGAAGCTTGGCAACCCCTTTAAAACGAAAGTGTTTTTCGGCAGTCTCTGCATGGGGTACTTCAAGAGGAAACAAACCATAGAGATAGAACTTAGAACTACTTCATTTGGTGAAGTTTCAAGGAGCTAGCACAAACCGTGTTTGATTTAGAGTTTCAAACACATCTATCTATATAGCAGAAAACAGAGTGAAACCTAAAAATTCAAAGTGTTACTGGAAACGAACGCTTGAACCTAGAAGAGTGAAAATTGGGCAGCCAAGTGGGCTTAGTGAACTGATCATTACCACGAAGTACCATCAAGATTTGGTGAAAAAATGTTTGCTGAGATTTCAGCAAACTAGTAGTTTTTTGGAAGCTTGGCAACCCCTTTCAAACGAAAGTGTTCTTCGCCAGTCTCTGCATGGGGTACTTCAAGAGGAAACAAACCATAGAGATAGAACTTAGAACTACTTCATTTTGTCAAGTTTCACGGAGCTAGCACAAACCGTGTTTGATTTAGAGTTTCAAACACATCTATCTATATAGCAGAAAACAGAGTGAAACCTAAAAATTCAAACTGGTACTGGAAATGAACACTTGAACCTAGAAGAGTGAAAGTTGGGCAGCCAAGTGGGATTAGTGAACTGATCATTACAACCAAGTATCATCAATATTTGGTCAAAAAATATTTGCTGAGATTTCAGCAAACTAGTAGTTTTTTGGAAGCTTGTCAACCCCTTTCAAACGGAAGTGTTTTTCGCCAGTCTCTGCATGGGGTACTTCAAGAGGAAACAAACCATAGAGATAGATCTTAGAACTACTTCATTTGGTCAAGTTTCAAGGAGCTAGCACAAACCGTGTTTGATATAGAATTCCAAAAATGCTATCTGTGTAGGAGAAAACAGAGTGAAACCTAAAAATTCAAACTGTTACTGGAAACGAATGCTTCAACCTAGAAGAATATAATTGGGCAGCCAAGTGGGATTAGTGAACTGATCATTCCCACCAAGTATCATCAAGATTTGCTGCAAAAATATTTGCTGAGATTTCAGCAAACTAGTAGTTTTTTGGAAGCTTGGCAACCCCTTTCAAACGAAAGTGTTTTTCGCCAGTCTCTGCATGGGGTACTGCAAGAGGAAACAAACCGGAGAGATAAAACTTAGAACTACTTCATTTGGTCAGGTTTCAAGGAGCTAGCACAAACCGTGTTTGATTTAGAGTTTCAAACACATCTATCTATATAGCAGAAAACAGAGTGAAAACTAAAATTTCAAAGTGTTACTGGAAACGAACGCTTGAACCTAGAAGAGTGAAAGTTGGGCAGCCAAGTGGGATTAGTGAACTGATCATTACCACCAAGTATCATCAATATTTGGTGAAAAAATGTTTGCTGAGATTTCAGCAAACTAGTAGTTTTTTGGAAGCTTGGCAACCCCTTTCAAACAAAGTGTTTTTCGCCAGTCTCTGCATGGGGTACTTCAAGAGGAAACAAACCATGAAGATAGAACTTAGAACTACTTCATTTTGTCAAATTTCAAGGAGCTAGCACAAACCGTGTTTGATTTAGAGTTTCAAACACATCTATCTATATAGCAGAAAACAGAGTGAAACCTAAAAATTCAAAGTGTTCCTGGAAACGAACGCTTGAACCTACAAGAGTGAAAATTGGGCAGCCAAGTGGGCTTAGTGCACTGATCATTACCACCTAGTATCATCAAGATTTGGTGAAAAAATGTTTGCTGAGATTTCAGCAAACGAGTAGTTTTTTGGAAGCTGGCAACCCCTTTCAAACGAAAGTGATTTTCGCCAGTCTCTGCATGGGGTACTTCAAGAGGAAACAAACCATAGAGATAGAACTTAGAACTACTTCATTTGGTCAAGTTTCAAGGAGCTAGCACAAACCGTGTTTGATTTAGAATTCCAAACACAGCTACCTATGTAGGAGAAAACAGAGTGAAACCTAAAAATTGAAACTGTTACTGGAAACGAATGCTTCAACCTAGAAGAATAAAAATTGGGCAGCCAAGTGGGATTAGTGAACTGATCATTACCACCAAGTATCATCAAGATTTGGTGAAAAAATGTTTGCTGAGATTTCAGCAAACGAGTAGTTTTTTGGAAGCTTGGCAACCCCTTTCAAACGAAAGTGTTTTTCGCCAGTCTCTGCATGGGGTACTTCAAGAGGAAACAAACCATAGAGATAGAACGTACAACTACTTCATTTTGTCACGTTTCAAGGAGCTAGCACAAACCGTGTTTGATTTAGAGTTTCAAAGACATCTATCTATATAGCAGAAAACAGAGTGAAACCTAAAATTTCAAAGTGTTACTGGAAACGAACGCTTGAACCTAGATGAGTAAAAATTGGGCAGCCAAGTGGACTTAGTGAACTGATCATTACCACCAAGTATCATCAAGTTTTGGTGAAAAAATGTTTGCTGAGATTTCAGCAAACTAGTAGTTTTTTGGAAGCTTGGCAACCCCTTTAAAACGAAAGTGTTTTTCGCCAGTCTCTGCATGGGGTACTTCAAGAGGAAACAAACCATAGAGATAGAACTTAGAACTACTTCATTTGGTAAAGTTTCAAGGAGCTAGCAAAAACCGTGTTTGATTTAGAGTTTCAAACACATCTATCTATATAGCAGAAAACAGAGTGAAACCTAAAAATTCAAACTGGTACTGGAAACGAACGCTTGAACCTAGAAGAGTGAAAATTGGGCAGCCAAGTGGGCTTAGTGAACTGATCATTACCACGAAGTATCATCAAGATTTGGTGAAAAAATGTTTGCTGAGATTTCAGCAAACTTGTAGTTTTTTGGAAGCTTGGCAACCCCTTTCAAACGAAAGTGTTCTTCGCCAGTCTCTGCATGGGGTACTTCAAGAGGAAACAAACCATAGAGATAGAACTTAGAACTACTTCATTTTGTCAAGTTTCACGGAGCTAGCACAAAACGTGTTTGATTTAGAGTTTCAAACACATCTATCTATATAGCAGAAAACAGAGTGAAACCTAAAAATTCAAACTGGTACTGGAAACGAACGCTTGAACCTAGAAGAGTGAAAGTTGGGCAGCCAAGTGGGATTAGTGAACTGATCATTACCACCAAGTATCATCAATATTTGGTGAAAAAATGTTTGCTGAGATTACAGCAAACGAGTAGTTTTTTGGAAGCTTGGCAACCCATTTCTAACGAAAGTGTTTTTCGCCAGTCTCTGCATGGGGTACTTCAAGAGGAAACAAACCATAGAGATAGAACTTAGAACTACTTCATTTGGTCAAGTTTCAAGGAGCTAGCACGGACCGTGTTTGATTTAGAATTCCAAACACAGCTATCTATGTAGGAGAAAACAGAGAGAAACCTAAAAATTCAAACTGTTACTGGAAACGAAAGCTTCAACCTAGAAGAATAAAATATGGGCAGCCAAGTGGGATTAGTGAACTGATCATTACCACCTAGTATCATCAAGATTTGGTGAAAAAATGTTTGCTGAGATTTCAGCAAACTAGTAGTTTTTTGGAAGCTTGGCAACCCCTTTCAAACGGAAGTGTTTTTCGCCAGTCTCTGCATGGGGTACTTCAAGAGGAAACAAACCATAGAGATAGAACTTACAACTACTTCATTTGGTCAAGTTTCAAGGAGCAAGCACAAACCGTGTTTGATTTAGAGTTTCAAACACATCTATCTCTATAGCAGAAAACAGAGTGAAACCTAAAATTTCAAAGTGTTACTGGAAACGAACGCTTGAACCTAGAAGAGTGAAAATTGGGCAGCCAAGTGGGCTTAGTCCACTGATCATTACCACCTAGTATCATCAGGATTTGGTTAAAAAATGTTTGCTGAGATTTCAGCAAACGAGTAGTTTTTTGGAAGCTGGCAACCCCTTTTAAACGAAAGTGTTTTTCGCCAGTCTCTGCATGGGGTACTTCAAGAGGAAACAAACTATAGAGATAGAACTTAGAACTACTTCATTTGGTCAAGTTTCAAGGAGCTAGCACAAACCGTGTTTGATTTAGAATTCCAAACACAGCTATCTATGTAGGAGAAAACAGAGTGAAACCTAAAAATTCAAACTGTTACTGGAAACGAATGCTTCAACCTAGAAGAATAAAAATTGGGCAGCCAAGTGGGATTAGTGAACTGATCATTACCACCAAGTATCATCAGGATTTGGTGAAAAAATATTTGCTGAGATTTCAGCAAACGAGTAGTTTTTTGGAAGCTTGGCAACCCCTTTCAAACGAAAGTGTTTTTCGCCAGTCTCTGCATGGGGTACTTCAAGAGGAAACAAACCATAGAGATAGAACTTACAACTACTTCATTTTGTCAAGTTTCAAGGAGCTAGCACATACCGTGTTTGATTTAGAGTTTCAAAGACATCTATCTATATAGCAGAAAACAGAGTGAAACCTAAAAATTCAAAGTGTTACTGAAAACGAACGGTTGAACCTAGAAGAGTAAAAATTGGGCAGCCAAGTGGGCTTAGTGAACTGATCATTACCACCAAGTATCATCAAGTTTTGGTGAAAAAATGTTTGCTGAGATTTCAGCAAACTAGTAGTTTTTTGGAAGCTTGGCAACCCCTTTAAAACGAAAGTGTTCTTCGCCAGTCTCTGCATGGGGTACTTCAAGAGGAAACAAACCATAGAGATAGAACTTAGAACTACTTCATTTTGTCAAGTTTCACAAAGCTAGCACAAAACGTGTTTGATTTAGAGTTTCAAACACATCTATCTATATAGCAGAAAAAAGAGTGAAACCTAAAAATTCAAACTGGTACTGGAAACGAACGCTTGAACCTAGAAGAGTGAAAGTTGGGCAGCCAAGTGGGAATAGTGAACTGATTATTACCACCAAGTATCATCAATATTTGGTGAAAAAATGTTTGCTGAGATTTCAGCAAACTAGTAGTTTTTTGGAAGCTTGGCAACCCATTTCAAACGAAAGTGTTTTTCGCCAGTCTCTGCATGGGGTACTTGAAGAGGAAACAAACCATAGAGATAGAACTTAGAACTACTTCATTTGGTCAAGTTTCAAGGAGCTAGCACGAACAGTGTTTGATTTAGAATTCCAAACACAGCTATCTATGTAGGAGAAAACAGAGAGAAACCTAAAAATTCAAACTGTTACTGGAAACGAAAGCTTCAACCTAGAAGAATGAAATATGGGCAGCCAAGTGGGATTAGTGAACTGATCATTACCACCTAGTATCATCAAGATTTGGTGAAAAAATGTTTGCTGAGATTTCAGCAAACTAGTAGTTTTTTGGAAGCTTGGCAACCCCTTTCAAACGGAAGTGTTTTTCGCCAGTCTCTGCATGGGGTACTTCAAGAGGAAACAAACCATAGAGATAGAACTTAGAACTACTTCATTTGGTCAAGTTTCAAGGAGCTAGCACAAACCGTGTTTGATTTAGAGTTTCAAACACATCTATCTATATAGCAGAAAACAGAGTGAAACCTAAAATTTCAAAGTGTTACTGGAAACGAACGCTTGAACCTAGAAGAGTGAAAATTGGGCAGCCAAGTGGGCTTAGTGCACTGATCATTACCACCTAGTATCATCAAGATTTGGTGAAAAAATGTTTGCTGAGATTTCAGCAAACGAGTAGTTTTTTGGAAGCTGGCAACCCCTTTTAAACGAAAGTGTTTTTCGCCAGTCTCTGCATGGGGTACATCAAGAGGAAACAAACCATAGAGATAGAACTTAGAACTACTTCATTTGGTCAAGTTTCAAGGAGCTAGCACAAACCGTGTTTGATTTAGAATTCCAAACACAGCTATCTATGTAGGAGAAAACAGAGTGAAACCTAAAAATTCAAACTGTTACTGGAAACGAATGCTTCAACCTAGAAGAATAAAAATTGGGCAGCCAAGTGGGATTAGTGAACTGATCATTACCACCAAGTATCATCAAGATTTGGTGAAAAAATGTTTGCTGAGATTTCAGCAAACGAGTAGTTTTTTGGAAGCTTGGCAACCCCTTTCAAACGAAAGTGTTTTTCGCCAGTCTCTGCATGGGGTACTTCAAAAGGAAACAAACCATAGAGATAGAACTTACAACTACTTCATTTTGTCAAGTTTCAAGGAGCTAGCACAAACCGTGTTTGATTTAGAGTTTCAAAGACATCTATCTATATAGCAGAAAACATAGTGAAACCTAAAATTTCAAAGTGTTAGTGGAAACGAACGCTTGAACCTAGAAGAGTAAAAATTGGGCAGCCAAGTGGGCTTAGTGAACTGATCATTACCACCAAGTATCATCAAGTTTTGGTGAAAAAATGTTTGCTGAGATTTCAGCAAACTAGTAGTTTTTTGGAAGCTTGGCAACCCCTTTCAAACGAAAGTGTTTTTCGCCAGTCTCTGCATGGGGTACTTCAAGAGGAAACAAACCATAGAGATAGAACTTAGAACTACTTCATTTGGTCAAGTTTCAAGGAGCTAGCACAAACCGTGTTTGATTTAGAGTTTCAAACACATCTATCTATATAGCAGAAAACAGAATGAAACATAAAAATTCAAAGTGTTACTGGAAACGAACGCTTGAACCTAGAAGAGTGAAAATTGGGCAGCCAAGTGGGCTTAGTGAACTGATCACTACCACCAAGTATCATCAAGATTTGGTGAAAAAATGTTTGCTGAGATTTCAGCAAACTAGTATTTTTTTGGAAGCTTGGCAACCCCTTTCAAAGGAAAGTGTTCTTCGCCAGTCTCTGCATGGGGTACTTCAAGAGGAAACAAACCATAGAGATAGAACTTAGAACTACTTCATTTGTTCAAGTTTCAAGGAGCTAGCACAAACCGTGTTTGATTTAGAGTTTCAAACACATCTATCTATATAGCAGAAAACAGAGTGAAACCTAAAAATTCAAAGTGTTACTGGAAACGAACGCTTGAACCTAGAAGAGTGAAAATTGGGCAGCCAAGTGGGCTTAGTGAACTGATCATTACCACCAAGTATCATCAAGATTTGATGAAAAAATGTTTGCTGAGATTTCAGCAAACTAGTATTTTTTTGGAAGCTTGGCAACCCCTTTAAAACGAAAGTGTTTTTCGCCAGTCTCTGCATGGGGTACTTCAAGAGGAAACAAACCATAGAGATAGAACTTAGAACTACTTCATTTGGTCAAGTTTCAAGGAGCTAGCACAAACCGTGTTTGATTTAGAATTCCAAACACAGCTATCTATGTAGGAGAAAACAGAGTGAAACCTAAAAATTCAAACTGTTACTGGAAACGAATGCTTCAACGTAGAAGAATAAAAATTGGGCAGCCAAGTGGGATTAGTGAACTGATCATTACCACCAAGTATCATCAAGATTTGGTGAAAAAATGGTTGCTGAGATTTCAGCAAACTAGTAGTTTTTTGGAAGCTTGGCAACCCCTTTCAAACGAAAGTGTTTTTCGCCAGTCTCTGCATGGGGTACTTCAAGAGGAAACAAACCATAGAGATAGAACTTACAACTACTTCATTTTGTCAAGTTTCAAGGAGCTAGCACAAACCGTGTTTGATTTAGAGTTTCAAAGACATCTATCTATATTGCAGAAAACAGAGTGAAACCTAAAATTTCAAAGTGTTACTGGAAACGAACGCTTGAACCTAGAAGAGTAAAAATTGGGCAGCCAAGTGGGCTTAGTGTACTGATCATTACCACCAAGTATCATCAAGTTTTGGTGAAAAAATGTTTGCTGAGATTTCAGCAAACTAGTAGTTTTTTGGAAGCTTGGCAACCCCTTTAAAACGAAAGTGTTTTTCGGCAGTCTCTGCATGGGGTACTTCAAGAGGAAACAAACCATAGAGATAGAACTTAGAACTACTTCATTTGGTGAAGTTTCAAGGAGCTAGCACAAACCGTGTTTGATTTAGAGTTTCAAACACATCTATCTATATAGCAGAAAACAGAGTGAAACCTAAAAATTCAAAGTGTTACTGGAAACGAACGCTTGAACCTAGAAGAGTGAAAATTGGGCAGCCAAGTGGGCTTAGTGAACTGATCATTACCACGAAGTACCATCAAGATTTGGTGAAAAAATGTTTGCTGAGATTTCAGCAAACTAGTAGTTTTTTGGAAGCTTGGCAACCCCTTTCAAACGAAAGTGTTCTTCGCCAGTCTCTGCATGGGGTACTTCAAGAGGAAACAAACCATAGAGATAGAACTTAGAACTACTTCATTTTGTCAAGTTTCACGGAGCTAGCACAAACCGTGTTTGATTTAGAGTTTCAAACACATCTATCTATATAGCAGAAAACAGAGTGAAACCTAAAAATTCAAACTGGTACTGGAAATGAACACTTGAACCTAGAAGAGTGAAAGTTGGGCAGCCAAGTGGGATTAGTGAACTGATCATTACAACCAAGTATCATCAATATTTGGTCAAAAAATATTTGCTGAGATTTCAGCAAACTAGTAGTTTTTTGGAAGCTTGTCAACCCCTTTCAAACGGAAGTGTTTTTCGCCAGTCTCTGCATGGGGTACTTCAAGAGGAAACAAACCATAGAGATAGATCTTAGAACTACTTCATTTGGTCAAGTTTCAAGGAGCTAGCACAAACCGTGTTTGATATAGAATTCCAAAAATGCTATCTGTGTAGGAGAAAACAGAGTGAAACCTAAAAATTCAAACTGTTACTGGAAACGAATGCTTCAACCTAGAAGAATATAATTGGGCAGCCAAGTGGGATTAGTGAACTGATCATTCCCACCAAGTATCATCAAGATTTGCTGCAAAAATATTTGCTGAGATTTCAGCAAACTAGTAGTTTTTTGGAAGCTTGGCAACCCCTTTCAAACGAAAGTGTTTTTCGCCAGTCTCTGCATGGGGTACTGCAAGAGGAAACAAACCGGAGAGATAAAACTTAGAACTACTTCATTTGGTCAGGTTTCAAGGAGCTAGCACAAACCGTGTTTGATTTAGAGTTTCAAACACATCTATCTATATAGCAGAAAACAGAGTGAAAACTAAAATTTCAAAGTGTTACTGGAAACGAACGCTTGAACCTAGAAGAGTGAAAGTTGGGCAGCCAAGTGGGATTAGTGAACTGATCATTACCACCAAGTATCATCAATATTTGGTGAAAAAATGTTTGCTGAGATTTCAGCAAACTAGTAGTTTTTTGGAAGCTTGGCAACCCCTTTCAAACAAAGTGTTTTTCGCCAGTCTCTGCATGGGGTACTTCAAGAGGAAACAAACCATGAAGATAGAACTTAGAACTACTTCATTTTGTCAAATTTCAAGGAGCTAGCACAAACCGTGTTTGATTTAGAGTTTCAAACACATCTATCTATATAGCAGAAAACAGAGTGAAACCTAAAAATTCAAAGTGTTCCTGGAAACGAACGCTTGAACCTACAAGAGTGAAAATTGGGCAGCCAAGTGGGCTTAGTGCACTGATCATTACCACCTAGTATCATCAAGATTTGGTGAAAAAATGTTTGCTGAGATTTCAGCAAACGAGTAGTTTTTTGGAAGCTGGCAACCCCTTTCAAACGAAAGTGATTTTCGCCAGTCTCTGCATGGGGTACTTCAAGAGGAAACAAACCATAGAGATAGAACTTAGAACTACTTCATTTGGTCAAGTTTCAAGGAGCTAGCACAAACCGTGTTTGATTTAGAATTCCAAACACAGCTACCTATGTAGGAGAAAACAGAGTGAAACCTAAAAATTGAAACTGTTACTGGAAACGAATGCTTCAACCTAGAAGAATAAAAATTGGGCAGCCAAGTGGGATTAGTGAACTGATCATTACCACCAAGTATCATCAAGATTTGGTGAAAAAATGTTTGCTGAGATTTCAGCAAACGAGTAGTTTTTTGGAAGCTTGGCAACCCCTTTCAAACGAAAGTGTTTTTCGCCAGTCTCTGCATGGGGTACTTCAAGAGGAAACAAACCATAGAGATAGAACGTACAACTACTTCATTTTGTCAAGTTTCAAGGAGCTAGCACAAACCGTGTTTGATTTAGAGTTTCAAAGACATCTATCTATATAGCAGAAAACAGAGTGAAACCTAAAATTTCAAAGTGTTACTGGAAACGAACGCTTGAACCTAGATGAGTAAAAATTGGGCAGCCAAGTGGACTTAGTGAACTGATCATTACCACCAAGTATCATCAAGTTTTGGTGAAAAAATGTTTGCTGAGATTTCAGCAAACTAGTAGTTTTTTGGAAGCTTGGCAACCCCTTTAAAACGAAAGTGTTTTTCGCCAGTCTCTGCATGGGGTACTTCAAGAGGAAACAAACCATAGAGATAGAACTTAGAACTACTTCATTTGGTAAAGTTTCAAGGAGCTAGCACAAACCGTGTTTGATTTAGAGTTTCAAACACATCTATCTATATAGCAGAAAACAGAGTGAAACCTAAAAATTCAAACTGGTACTGGAAACGAACGCTTGAACCTAGAAGAGTGAAAATTGGGCAGCCAAGTGGGCTTAGTGAACTGATCATTACCACGAAGTATCATCAAGATTTGGTGAAAAAATGTTTGCTGAGATTTCAGCAAACTTGTAGTTTTTTGGAAGCTTGGCAACCCCTTTCAAACGAAAGTGTTCTTCGCCAGTCTCTGCATGGGGTACTTCAAGAGGAAACAAACCATAGAGATAGAACTTAGAACTACTTCATTTTGTCAAGTTTCACGGAGCTAGCACAAAACGTGTTTGATTTAGAGTTTCAAACACATCTATCTATATAGCAGAAAACAGAGTGAAACCTAAAAATTCAAACTGGTACTGGAAACGAACGCTTGAACCTAGAAGAGTGAAAGTTGGGCAGCCAAGTGGGATTAGTGAACTGATCATTACCACCAAGTATCATCAATATTTGGTGAAAAAATGTTTGCTGAGATTACAGCAAACGAGTAGTTTTTTGGAAGCTTGGCAACCCATTTCTAACGAAAGTGTTTTTCGCCAGTCTCTGCATGGGGTACTTCAAGAGGAAACAAACCATAGAGATAGAACTTAGAACTACTTCATTTGGTCAAGTTTCAAGGAGCTAGCACGGACCGTGTTTGATTTAGAATTCCAAACACAGCTATCTATGTAGGAGAAAACAGAGAGAAACCTAAAAATTCAAACTGTTACTGGAAACGAAAGCTTCAACCTAGAAGAATAAAATATGGGCAGCCAAGTGGGATTAGTGAACTGATCATTACCACGTAGTATCATCAAGATTTGGTGAAAAAATGTTTGCTGAGATTTCAGCAAACTAGTAGTTTTTTGGAAGCTTGGCAACCCCTTTCAAACGGAAGTGTTTTTCGCCAGTCTCTGCATGGGGTACTTCAAGAGGAAACAAACCATAGAGATAGAACTTAGAACTACTTCATTTGGTCAAGTTTCAAGGAGCTAGCACAAACCGTGTTTGATTTAGAGTTTCAAACACATCTATCTCTATAGCAGAAAACAGAGTGAAACCTAAAATTTCAAAGTGTTACTGGAAACGAACGCTTGAACCTAGAAGAGTGAAAATTGGGCAGCCAAGTGGGCTTAGTCCACTGATCATTACCACCTAGTATCATCAGGATTTGGTTAAAAAATGTTTGCTGAGATTTCAGCAAACGAGTAGTTTTTTGGAAGCTGGCAACCCCTTTTAAACGAAAGTGTTTTTCGCCAGTCTCTGCATGGGGTACTTCAAGAGGAAACAAACTATAGAGATAGAACTTAGAACTACTTCATTTGGTCAAGTTTCAAGGAGCTAGCACAAACCGTGTTTGATTTAGAATTCCAAACACAGCTATCTATGTAGGAGAAAACAGAGTGAAACCTAAAAATTCAAACTGTTACTGGAAACGAATGCTTCAACCTAGAAGAATAAAAATTGGGCAGCCAAGTGGGATTAGTGAACTGATCATTACCACCAAGTATCATCAGGATTTGGTGAAAAAATATTTGCTGAGATTTCAGCAAACGAGTAGTTTTTTGGAAGCTTGGCAACCCCTTTCAAACGAAAGTGTTTTTCGCCAGTCTCTGCATGGGGTACTTCAAGAGGAAACAAACCATAGAGATAGAACTTACAACTACTTCATTTTGTCAAGTTTCAAGGAGCTAGCACATACCGTGTTTGATTTAGAGTTTCAAAGACATCTATCTATATAGCAGAAAACAGAGTGAAACCTAAAATTTCAAAGTGTTACTGAAAACGAACGCTTGAACCTAGAAGAGTAAAAATTGGGCAGCCAAGTGGGCTTAGTGAACTGATCATTACCACCAAGTATCATCAAGTTTTGGTGAAAAAATGTTTGCTGATATTTCAGCAAACTAGTAGTTTTTTGGAAGCTTGGCAACCCCTTTAAAACGAAAGTGTTCTTCGCCAGTCTCTGCATGGGGTACTTCAAGAGGAAACAAACCATAGAGATAGAACTTAGAACTACTTCATTTTGTCAAGTTTCACAAAGCTAGCACAAAACGTGTTTGATTTAGAGTTTCAAACACATCTATCTATATAGCAGAAAAAAGAGTGAAACCTAAAAATTCAAACTGGTACTGGAAACGAACGCTTGAACCTAGAAGAGTGAAAGTTGGGCAGCCAAGTGGGAATAGTGAACTGATTATTACCACCAAGTATCATCAATATTTGGTGAAAAAATGTTTGCTGAGATTTCAGCAAACTAGTAGTTTTTTGGAAGCTTGGCAACCCATTTCAAACGAAAGTGTTTTTCGCCAGTCTCTGCATGGGGTACTTGAAGAGGAAACAAACCATAGAGATAGAACTTAGAACTACTTCATTTGGTCAAGTTTCAAGGAGCTAGCACGAACAGTGTTTGATTTAGAATTCCAAACACAGCTATCTATGTAGGAGAAAACAGAGAGAAACCTAAAAATTCAAACTGTTACTGGAAACGAAAGCTTCAACCTAGAAGAATAAAATATGGGCAGCCAAGTGGGATTAGTGA
Source organism: Callospermophilus lateralis (assembly GCF_048772815.1). Taxonomy (NCBI): domain Eukaryota; kingdom Metazoa; phylum Chordata; class Mammalia; order Rodentia; family Sciuridae; genus Callospermophilus; species Callospermophilus lateralis. Next base: position 57,481 of record NW_027516342.1, read on the forward strand.
ACTGATCATTACCACCTAGTATCATCAAGATTTGGTGAAAAAATGTTTGCTGAGATTTCAGCAAACTAGTAGTTTTTTGGAAGCTTGGCAACCCCTTTCAAACGGAAGTGTTTTTCGCCAGTCTCTGCATGGGGTACTTCAAGAGGAAACAAACCATAGAGATAGAACTTAGAACTACTTCATTTGGTCAAGTTTCAAGGAGCTAGCACAAACCGTGTTTGATTTAGAGTTTCAAACACATCTATCTATATAGCAGAAAACAGAGTGAAACCTAAAATTTCAAAGTGTTACTGGAAACGAACGCTTGAACCTAGAAGAGTGAAAATTGGGCAGCCAAGTGGGCTTAGTGAACTGATCATTACCACCAAGTATCATCAAGATTTGATGAGAAAATGTTTGCTGAGATTTCAGCAAACTAGTAGTTTTTTGGAAGCTTGGCAACCCCTTTAAAACGAAAGTGTTTTTCGCCAGTCTCTGCATGGGGTACTTCAAGAGGAAACAAACCATAGAGATAGAACTTAGAACTACTTCATGTATTCAAGTTTCAAGGAGCTAGCACAAACCGTGTTTGATTTAGATTTCAAACACATCTATCTATATAGCAGAAAACAGAGTGAAACCTAAAATTTCAAAGTGTTACTGGAAACGAACGCTTGAACCTAGAAGAGTGAAAATTGGGCAGCCAAGTGGGCTTAGTGCACTGATCATTACCACCTAGTATCATCAAGATTTGGTGAAAAAATGTTTGCTGAGATTTCAGCAAACGAGTAGTTTTTTGGAAGCTTGGTAACCCCTTTCAAACGAAAGTGTTTTTCGCCAGTCTCTGCATGGGGTACTTCAAGAGGAAACAAACCATAGAGATAGAACTTAGAACTACTTCATTTGGTCAAGTTTCAAGGAGCTAGCACAAACCGGGTTTGATTTAGAATTCCAAACACAGCTATCTATGTAGGAGAAAACAGAGTGAAACCTAAAAATTCAAACAGTCACTGGAAACGAAAGCTTCAACCTAGAAGAATAAAATTTGGGCAGCCAAGTGGGATTAGTGAACTGATCATTACCACCAAGTATCATCAAGATTTGGTGAAAAAATGTTTGCGGAGATTTCAGCAAACTAGTAGTTTTTTGGAAGCTTGGCAACCCCTTTAGAACGAAAGTGTTTTTCGCCAGTCTCTGCATGGGGTACTTCAAGAGGAAAAAAACCATAGAGATAGAACTAACAACTACTTCATTTTGTCAAGTTTCAAGGAGCTAGCACAAACCGTGTTTAATTTAGAGTTTCAAAGACATCTATCTATATAGCAGAAAACAGAGTGAAACCTAAAATTTCAAAGTGTTACTGGAAACGAACGCTTGAACCTAGAAGAGTAAAAATTGGGCAGCCAAGTGGGCTTAGTGAACTGATCATTACCACCAAGTATCATCAAGTTTTTTTGAAAAAATGTTTGCTGAGCTTTCAGCAAACTAGTAGTTTTTTGGAAGCTTTGCAACCCCTTTCAAACGGAAGTGTTTTTCGCCAGTCTCTGCATGGGGTACTTCAAGAGGAAACAAACCATAGAGATAGAACTTAGAACTACTTCATTTGGTCAAGTTTCAAGGAGCTAGCACAAACCGTGTTTGATTTAGAGTTTCAAACACATCTATCTATATAGCAGAAAACAGAGTGAAACCTAAAATTTCAAAGTGTTACTGGAAACGAACGCTTGAACCTACAAGAGTGAAAATTGGGCAGCCAAGTGGGCTTAGTGCACTGATCATTACCACCTAGTATCATCAAGATTTGGTGAAAAAATGTTTGCTGAGATTTCAGCAAACTAGCAGTTTTTTGGAAGCTGGCAACCCCTTTCAAACGAAAGTGTTTTTCGCCAGTCTCTGCATGGGGTACTTCAAGAGGAAACAAACCATAGAGATACAACTTAGAACTACTTCATTTGGTCAAGTTTCAAGGAGCTAGCACAAACCGTGTTTGATTTAGAATTCCAAACACAGCTATCTATGTAGGAGAAAACAGAGTGAAACCTAAAAATTGAAACTGTTACTGGAAACGAATGCTTCAACCTAGAAGAATAAAAATTGGGCAGCCAAGTGGGATTAGTGAACTGATCATTACCACCAAGTATCATCAAGTTTTGGTGAAAAAATGTTTGCTGAGATTTCAGCAAACGAGTAGTTTTTTGGAAGCTTGGCAACCCCTTTCAAACGAAAGTGTTTTTCGCCAGTCTCTGCATGGGGTACTTCAAGAGGAAACAAACCATAGAGATAGAACTTACAACTACTTCATTTTGTCAAGTTTCAAGGAGCTAGCACAAACCGTGTTTGATTTAGAGTTTCAAACACATCTATCTATATAGCAGAAAACAGAGTGAAACCTAAAAATTCAAAGTGTTACTGGAAACGAATGCTTGAACCTAGAAGAGTGAAAATTGGGCAGCCAAGTGGGCTTAGTGAACTGATCATTACCACCAAGTATCATCAAGATTTGGTGAAAAAATGTTTGCTGAGATTTCAGCAAACTAGTAGTTTTTTGGAAGCTTGGCAACCCCTTTAAAACGAAAGTGTTTTTCGCCAGTCTCTGCATGGGGTACTTCAAGAGGAAACAAACCATAGAGATAGAACTTAGAACTACTTCATGTGGTCAAGTTTCAAGGAGCTAGCACAAACCGTGTTTGATTTAGAATTTCAAACACATCTATCTATATAGCAGAAAACAGAGTGAAACCTAAAATTTCAAAGTGTTACTGGAAACGAACGCTTGAACCTAGAAGAGTGAAAATTGGGCAGCCAAGTGGGCTTAGTGCACTGATCATTACCACCTAGTATCATCAAGATTTATTGAAAAAATATTTGCTGAGATTTCAGCAAACGAGTAGTTTTTTGGAAGCTTGGCAACCCCTTTCAAACGAAAGTGTTTTTCGCCAGTCTCTGCATGGGGTACTTCAAGAGGAAACAAACCATAGAGATAGAACTTAGAACTACTTCATTTGGTCAAGTTTCAAGGAGCTAGCACAAACCGTGTTTGATTTAGAATTCCAAATACAGCTATCTATGTAGGAGAAAACAGAGTGAAACCTAAAAATTCAAACAGTCACTGGAAACGAAAGCTTCAACCTAGAAGAATAAAATTTGGGCAGCCAAGTGGGATTAGTGAACTGATCATTACCACCAAGTATCATCAAGATTTCGTGAAAAAATGTTTGCTGAGATTTCAGCAAACTAGTAGTTTTTTGGAAGCTTGGCAACCCCTTTCAAACGAAAGTGTTTTTCGCCAGTCTCTGCATGGGGTACTTCAAGAGGAAACAAACCATAGAGATAGAACTTAGAACTACTTCATTTTGTCAAGTTTCACGGAGCTAGCACAAACGGTGTTTGATTTAGAGTTTCAAACACATCTATCTATATAACAGAAAACAGAGT
>NW_027516343.1:0-36534 GCF_048772815.1 Callospermophilus lateralis
AGTTCGAACTGCATCTGTCAATATAAAAGAAAACAGAGTGAAACCTGAAAATTCAAACTGTTACTGCAAACGAATGCTTCAACCTAGAAGAACGAAACTAGGGCATCCAAGTTTGATTGGTGTACTGCTCATTACTTGAAAGTATCATGAAGGTCGGAAGAAAAAATATATGTTGTGATTTCAGGAGACTGTAGTTTTTGGCAGCCTAACAATGCCTTTCATTGAATGAGTTATTCTCCAGTCTCTGCTTAAGGCTACATCAAGAGGAAACAAACCTTAGAGATAGAACGTAGAACTACTGTATTGTGTCAAGTTTCAAGAAGCTAGCACAAACCGTGTTGATTTAGAGTTCGTACTGCATCTGTCAATATAGGAGAAAACAGAGTGAAACCTAAAAATTCAAACTTTTCCTGGAATCGAATGCTTCAATCTAGGAGAACTAAACTTGGGCATCCAAGAGGGATTGGTGTACTGATCATTACGTGAATGTATCATGAAGATTGGATGAAAAAATATATGTTGAGATTTCAGGAGAATCTAGTGTTTGGAAGTTTGGCAACCCCTTTCCATATAAGTGTTATTCGCAGTCCCGGCATTAGGCTACATCAAGAGGAAACAAAACTTAGAGAAAGAACGTAGAACTACTGTATTGTGTCAAGTTTCAAGAAGCTAGCACAAACTGTGTTTGATTTAGAGATCGAACTGCATCTGTCAATATAGGAGAAAACAGAGTGAAACGTAAAAATTCAAACTGTTACTGCAAACGAATGCTCCAACCTAGGAGAACGAAACTTGGGCATCCAAGATTGATTGGTGTACTGCTCATTACTTGAAAGTATCATGAAGGTTGGAAGAAAAAATATATGTTGTGATTTCAGGAGACTGTAGTTTTTTGGCAGCCTAACAACGCCTTTCATTGAATGAGTTATTCTCCAGTCTCTGCTTAAGGCTACATCAAGAGGAAACAAACCTTAGAGATAGAACGTAGAACTACTGTATTGTGTCAAGTTTCAAGAAGCTAGCACAAACCGTGTTGATTTAGAGTTCGAACTGCATCTGTCAATATAGGAGAAAACAGAGTGAAACCTAAATATTCAAACTGTTACTGCAAAAGAATGCTTCAACCTAAAAGAACGAAACTAGGGCATCCAAGTTGTATTGGTCTACTGCTCATTACATGAAAGTATCATGAAGGTCGGAAGAAAAAATATATGTTGAGATTACCGGAGACTGTAGTTTTTTGGCAACCTAACAACGCCTTTCATTGAATGAGTTATTCACCAGTCTTTGCTTAAGACTACATCAAGAGGAAACAAACCTTAGAGATAGAACGTAGAACTACTGTATTGTGTCAAGTTTCAAGAAGCTAGCACAAACCGTGTTGATTTAGAGTTAGAACTGCATCTGTCAATATAGGAGAAAACAGAGTGAAACCTAAAAATTCAAACTATGACTGCAAACGAATGCTTCAACCTAGAAGAACGAAACTAGGGCATCCAAGTTTGATTGGTGTACTGCTCATTACTTGAAAGTATCATGAAGGTCGGAAGAAAAAATATATGTTGTGATTTCAGGAGACTGTAGTTTTGTGGCAACCTAACAACGCATTTCATTGAATGAGTTATTCACCAGTCTTTGCTTAAGACTACATCAAGAGGAAACAAACCTTAGATATAGAACGTAGAACTACTGTATTGTGTCAAGATTCAAGAAGCTAGCACAAACCGTGTTGATTTAGAGTTTGTACTGCATCTGTCAATATAGGAGAAAACAGAGTGAAACCTAAAAATTCAAACTGTTCCTAGAAACGAATGCTTCAATCTAGGAGAACTAATCTTGGGCATCCAAGTGGGATTGGTGCACTGATCATTACGTGAATGTATCATGAAGATTGGATGAAAAAATATATGTTGAGATTTCAGGAGACTCTAGTGTTTGGAAGTTTAGCAACCCCTTTCCATATAAGTGTTATTCGCAGTCCCTGCATTAGGCTACATCAAGAGGAAACAAAACTTAGAGATAGAACGTAGAACTACTGTATTGTGTCAAGTTTCAAGAAGCTAGCACAAACTGTGTTTGATTTAGAGATCGAACTGCATCTGTCAATATAGGAGAAAAGAGAGTGAAACCTAAAAATTCAAACTGTTACTGCAAACGAGTGCTTCAACCTAGGAGAACGAAACTTGGGCATCCAAGTTTGATTGGAGTACTGCTCATTACTTGAAAGTATCATGAATGTCGGATGAAAAAATATATGTTGTGATTTCAGGAAACTGTAGTTTTTTGGCAGCCTAACAACGCCTTTCATTGAATGAGTTTTTCTCCAGTCTCTGCTTAAGGTTACATCAAGAGGAAAAAACCTTAGAGATAGAACGTAGAACTACTGTATTGTGTCAAGTTTCAAGAAGCTAGCACAAACCGTGTTGACTTAGAGTTCGTACTGCATCTGTCAATATAGGAGAAAACAGAGTGAAACCTAAAAATTCAAACTGTTCCTGGAAACGAATGCTTCAATCTAGGAGAACAAAACTTGGACATCCAAGTTTGATTGGTGTACTGCTCATTACTTGAAAGTATCATGAAGGTCGGAAGAAAAAATATATTTTGAGATTACAGGAGACTGTAGTTTTTTGGCAAATTAACAACGCCTTTCATTGAATGAGTTATTCACCAGTCTTTGCTTAAGACTACATCAAGAGGAAACAAACCTTAGAGATAGAACGTAGAACTTCTGTATTGTGTCAAGTTTCAAGAAGCTAGCACAAACTGTGTTTGATTTAGAGTTCGAACTGCATCTGTCAATATAGGAGAAAACAGAGTGAAAAATAAAAATTCAAACTGTTACTGCAAACGAATACTTCAACCTAGGAGAACGAAACTTGGGCATCCAAGTTTGCTTGGTGTAGTGCTCATTACTTGAAAGTATCATGAAGCTCGGAAGAAAAAATATATGTTGTGATTTCAGGAGACTGTAGTTTTTTGGCAGCCTAACAACGCCTTTCATTGAATGAGTTATTCTCCAGACTCTGCTTAAGGCTACATCAAGAGGAAACAAACCTTAGAGATAGAACGTAGAACTACTGTATTGTGTCAAGTTTCAAGAAGCTAGCACAAACCGTGTTGATTTAGAGTTCGAACTGCATCTGTCAATATAGGAGAAAACAGAGTGAAACCTAAAAATTCAAACTGTTACTGCAAACGAATGCTTCAACCTAGGAGAACGAAACTTGGACATCCAAGTTTGATTGGTGTACTGCTCATTACTTAAAGTATCATGAAGGTCGGAAGAAAAAATATATGTTGAGATTACAGCAGACTGTAGTTTTTTGCGAACCTAACAACGCCTTTCATTGAATGAGTTATTCACCAGTCTTTGCTTAAGACTACATCAAGAGGAAACAAACCTTAGAGATAGAACGTAGAACTACTCTATTGTGTCAAGTTTCAAGAAGCTAGCACAAACCGTGTTGATTTAGAGTTCGAACTGCATCTGTCAATATAGGAGAAAACAGAGTGAAACCTGAAAATTCAAACTGTTATTGCAAACGAATGCTTCAACCTAGAAGAATGAAACTAGGGCATCCAAGTTTAATTGGTGTACTGCTCATTACTTCAAAGTATCATGAAGGTGAGAAGAAAAAATATATGTTGAGATTACAGGAGACTGTAGTTTTTTGGCAACCTAACAACGCATTTCATTGAATGAGTTATTCGCCAGTCTTTGCTTAAGGCTACATCAAGACGAAACAAATCTTAGAGATAGAACGTAGAACTACTGTATTGTGTCAAGTTTCAAGAAGCTAACACAAACCGTGTTGATTTAGAGTTCGAACTGCATCTGTCAATATAGGAGTTAACAGAGTGAAACCTAAAAATTCAAACTGTTCCTGGAAACGAATGCTTCAATCTAGGAGAACTAAACTTGGCATCCAAGTGGGATTGGTGTACTGATCATTACGTGAATGTGTCATGAAGATTGGATGAAAAAATATATGTTGAGATTTCAGGAGACTCTAGTGTTTGGAAGTTTGGCAAACCCTTTCCATATAAGTGTTATTCGCAGTCCCTGCATTAGGCTACATCAAGAGGAAACAAATCTTAGAGATAGAACGCAGAACTACTGTATTTTGTCAAGTTTCAAGAAGCTAGCACAAACTGTGTTTGATTTAGAGTTCGAACTGCATCTGTCAATATGGAGAAAACAGAGTGAAACCTAAAAATTTGATCTGTTACTGCAAACGAATGCGTCAACCTAGGAGAACGAAACTTGGGCATCCAAGTTTGATTGGTGTACTGCTCATTACTTGAAAGTATCATGAAGGTCGGAAGAAAAAATATATGTTGAGATTACAGGAGACTGTAGTTTTTTGCCAACCTAACAACACCTTTCATTGAATGAGTTATTCACCAGTCTTTGCTGAACACTACATCAAGGGGAAACAAACCTTAGAGATAGAACGTAGAACTACTGTATTGTGTCAAGTTTCAAGAAGCTAGCACAAACCGTGTTGATTTAGAGTTCGAACTGCATCTGTCAATATAGGAGAAAACAGAGTGAAACCTAAAAATTCAAACTGTTACTGCAAACGAATGCTTCAACCTAGGAGAACGAAACTTGGGCATCCAAGTTTGATTGGTGTACTGCTCATTACTTGAAAGTATCATTAAGGTCGGAAGAAAAAATATATGTTGAGATTACATGAGACTGTTGTTTTTTGGCAAACTAACAACGCATTTCATTGAATGAGTTATTCGCCAGTCTTTGCTTAAGGCTACATCAAGACGAAACAAACCTTAGAGAAAGAACATAGAACTACTGTATTGTGTCAAGTTTCAAGAAGCTAGCACAAACCGTGTTGATATAGAGTTCGAACTGCATCTGTCAATATAGGAGAAAACAGAGTGAAACCTAAAAATTCAAACTGTTCCTGGAAACGAATGCTTCAATCTAGGAGAACTAAACTTGGGCATCCAAGTGGGATTGGTGTACTGATCATTACGTGAATGTATCATGAAGATTGGATGAAAAAATATATGTTGAGATTTCAGGAGACTCTAGTGTTTGGAAGTTTGGCAACCCCTTTCCATATAAGTGTTATTCGCAGTCCCTGCATTAGGCTACATCAAGAGGAAACAAAACTTAGAACGTAGAACTACTGTATTGTGTCAAGTTTCAAGAAGCTAGCACAAACTGTGTTTGATTTAGAGTTCGAACTGCATCTGTCAATATAGGAGAAAACAGAGTGAAACCTAAAAATTCAAACTGTTAAAGCAAACGAATGCTTCAACCTAGGAGAACGAAACTTGGGCATCCAAGTTTGATTGGTGTACTGCTCATTACTTGAAAGTATCATGAAGGTCGGAAGAAAAAATATACGTTGTGATTTCAGGAGACTGTAGTTTTTTGGCAGCCTAACAACGCCTTTCATTGAATGAGTTATTCACCAGTCTTTGCTTAAGACTACATCAAGAGGAAACAAACCTTAGAGATAGAACGTAGAACTACTGTATTGTGTCAAGTTTCAAGAAGCTAGCACAAACCGTGTTGATTTAGAGTTCGAACTGCATCTGTCAATATAGGAGAAAACAGAGTGAAACCTAAAATTCAAACTGTTACTGCAAACGAATGCTTCAACCGAGAAGAACGAAACTAGGGTATCCAAGTTTGATTGGTGTACTGCTCATTACTTGAAAGTATCATGAAGGTCGGAAGAATAAATATATGTTGTGATTTCAGGAGACTGTAGTTTTTTGGCAGCCTAACAACGCCTTTCATTGAATGAGTTATTCTTCAGTCTCTGCTTAAGGCTACATTAAGAAACAAACCTTAGAGATAGAACGTACAACTACTGTATTGTGTCAAGTTTCAAGAAGCTAGCACAAACTGTGTTGATTTAGAGTTCGAACTGCATCTGTTAATATAGGAGAAAACAGAGTGAAACCGAAAAATTCAAACTGTTCCTGGAAACGAATGCTTCATTCTAGGAGAACTAAACTTGGGCATCCAAGTGGGATTGCTGTACTGATCATTACGTGAATATATCATGAAGATTGGATGAAAAAATATATGTTGAGATTTCAGGAGACTCTAGTGTTTGGAAGTTTGGCAACCCCTTTCCATATAAGTGTTATTCGCAGTCCCTGCTTTAGGCTACATCAAGAGGAAACAAAACTTAGAGATAGAACGTAGAACTACTGTATTGTGTCAAGTTTCAAGAAGCTAGCACAAACCGTGTTGATTTAGAGTTCGAACTGCATCTGTCAATATATGAGAAAACAGAGTGAAACCTAAAAATTCAAACTGTTCCTGGAAATGAATGCTTCAATCTAGGAGAACTAAACTTGGGCATCCAAGTGGGATTGGTGTACTGATCATTACGTGAATGTATCATGAAGATTGGATGAAAAAAAAAATGTTGAGATTTCAGGAGACTCTATTGTTTGGAAGTTTGGCAACCCCTTTCCCTATAAGTGTTATTTGCAGTCCCTGCATTAGGCTACATCAAGAGGAAACAAAACTTAGAGATAGAACCTAGAACTACTGTATTGTGTCAAGTTTCAAGAAGCTAGCAGAAACCGTGTTTGATTTAGAGTTCGAACTGCATCTGTTAATATAGGAGAAAACAGAGTGAAACCTAAAAATTCAAACTGTTCCTGGAAACGAATGCTTCAATCTAGGAGAACTAAACTTGGGCATCCAAGTGGGATTGGTGTACTGATCATTACGTGAATGTATCATGAAGATTGAATGAAAAAATATATGTTGAGATTTCAGGAGACTCTATTGTTTGGAAGTTTGGCAACCCCTTTCCATATAAGTGTTATTCGCAGTCCCTGCATTAGGCTACATCTATAGGAAACAAATCTTAGAGATATAACGTAGAACTACTGTATTGTGTCAAGTTTCAAGAGGATAGCACAAACTGTGTTTGATTTAGAGATCGAACTGCATCTGTCAATATAGGAGAAAACAGAGTGAAACCTAAAAATTCAAACTGTTACTGCAAACGAATGCTTCAACCTAGGAGAAAGAAACTTGGGCATCCAAGTTTGATTGGTGTACTGCTCATTACTTGAAAGTATCATGAAGGTCGGAAGAAAAAAATATATGTTGTGATTTCAGAGGACTGTAGTTTTTTGGCAGCCTAACAATGCCTTTCATTGAATGAGTTATTCTCCAGTATCTGCTTGAGGCTCCATCAAGAGGAAACAAACCTTAGAGATACAACGTAGAACTACTGTATTGTGTCAAGTTTCAAGAAGCTAGCAGAAACCGTGTTTGATTTAGAGTTCGAACTGCATCTGTCAATATAGGAGAAAACAGAGTGAAACCTAAAAATTCAAACTGTTACTGCAAACGAATGCTTCAACCTAGGAGAAAGAAACTTGGGCATCCAAGTTTGATTGGTGTACTGCTCATTACTTGAAAGTATCATGAAGGTCGGAAGAAAAAAATATATGTTGTGATTTCAGGAGACTGTAGTTTTTTGGCAGCCTAACAATGCCTTTCATTGAATGAGTTATTCTCCAGTCTCTGCTTAAGGCTATATCAAGACGAAACAAACCTTAGAGATAGAACGTAGAACTACTGTATTGTGTCAAGTTTCAAGAAGCTAGCACAAACCGTGTTGATTTAGAGTTCGAACTGCATCTGTCAATATAGGAGAAAACAGAGTGAAACCTAAAAATTCAAAGTGTTCCTGGAAACGATTGCTTCAATCTAGAACTAAACTTGGGCATCCAAGTGGGATTGGTGTACTGATAATTACCTGAATGTATCATGAAGATTGGATGAAAAAATATATGTTGAGATTTCAGGAGACTCTAGTGTTTGGAAGTTTGGTAACCCCTATCCATATAAGTGTTATTCGCAGTCCCTGCATTAGGCTACATCAAGAGAAAACAAAACTTAGAGATAGAACGTAGAACTAGAGTATTGTGTCAAGTTTCAAGAAGCTAGCACAAAATGTGTTTGATTTAGAGTTCGAACTGCATCTGTCAATGTAGGAGAAAACAGAGTGAAACCTAAAAATTCAAACTGTTACTGCAAACGAATGCTTCAACCTAGGAGAACGAAACTTGGACATCCATGTTTGATTGGTGTACTGCTCATTACTTGAAAGTATCATGAAGGTCGGAAGAAAAAATATATGTTGAGATTTCAGGAGACTGTAGTTTTTTGCCAACCTCACAACGCCTTTCATTGAATGAGTAATTCACCAGTCTTTGCTTAAGACTACATCAAGAGGAAACAAACCTTAGAGATGGAACGTAGAACTACTCTATTGTGTCAAGTTTCAAGAAGCTAGCACAAACCGTGTTGATTTAGAGTTCGAACTGCATCTGTCAATATAGGAGAAAACAGAGTGAAACCTAAAAATTCAAAGTGTTCCTGGAAACGATTGCTTCAATCTAGAACTAAACTTGGGCATCCAAGTGGGATTGGTGTACTGATAATTACCTGAATGTATCATGAAGATTGGATGAAAAAATATATGTTGAGATTTCAGGAGACTCTAGTGTTTGGAAGTTTGGTAACCCCTATCCATATAAGTGTTATTCGCAGTCCCTGCATTAGGCTACATCAAGAGAAAACAAAACTTAGAGATAGAACGTAGAACTACAGTATTGTGTCAAGTTTCAAGAAGCTAGCACAAAATGTGTTTGATTTAGAGTTCGAACTGCATCTGTCAATGTAGGAGAAAACAGAGTGAAACCTAAAAATTCAAACTGTTACTGCAAACGAATGCTTCAACCTAGGAGAACGATACTTGGACATCCATGTTTGATTGGTGTACTGCTCATTACTTGAAAGTATCATGAAGGTCGAAAGAAAAAATATATGTTGAGATTTCAGGAGACTGTAGTTTTTTGCCAACCTCACAACGCCTTTCATTGAATGAGTTATTCACCAGTCTTTGCTTAAGACTACATCAAGAGGAAACAAACCTTAGAGATGGAACGTAGAACTACTCTATTGTGTGAAGTTTCAAGAAGCTAGCACAAACCGTGTTGATTTAGAGTTCGAACTGCATCTGTCAATATAGGAGAAAACAGAGTGAAACCTAAAAATTCAAACTGTTACTGCAAACGAATGCTTCAACCTAGAAACGAAACTAGGGCATCCAAGTTTGATTGGTGTACTGTTCATTACTTGAAAGTATCATGAAGGTCGGAAGAAAAAATATATGTTGAGATTACAGGAGACTGTAGTTTTTTGGCAACCTAACAACGCATTTCATTGAATGAGTTATTCGCCAGTCTTTGCTTAAGGCTACATCAAGACGAAACAATCAATAGAGATAGAACATAGAACTACTGTATTGTGTCAAGTTTCAAGAAGCTAGCACAAACCTTGTTGATTTAGAGTTCGAACTGCATCTGTCAATATAGGAGAAAACAGAGTGAAACCTAAAAATTCAAACTGTTCCTGGAAACGAATGCTTCATTCTAGGAGAACTAAACTTGGGCATCCAAGTGGGATTGCTGTACTGATCATTACGTGAATGTATCAAGAAGATTGGATGAAAAAAAATATGTTGAGATTTCAGGAGACTCTAGTGTTTGAAGTTTGGCAAACCCTTTCCATATAAGTGTTATTCGCAGTCCCTGCATTAGGCTACATCAAGAGGAAACAAAACTTAGAACGTAGAACTACTGTATTGTGTCAAGTTTCAAGAAGCTAGCAGAAACCGTGTTTGATTTAGAGTTCGAACTGCATCTGTCAATATAGGAGAAAACAGAGTGAAACCTAAAAATTCAAACTGTTACTGCAAACGAATGCTTCAACCTAGGAGAACAAAATTTGGGCATCCAAGTTTGATTGGTGTACTGCTCATTACTTGAAAGTATCATGAAGGTCGGAAGAAAAAATATATGTTGAGATTAAAGGAGACTGTAGTTTTTTGCCAACCTAACAACGCCTTTCATTGAATGAGTTATTCACCAGACTTTGCTTAAGACTACATCAAGAGGAAACAAACCTTAGAGATAGAACTTAGAACTACTGTATTGTGTCAAGTTTCAAGAAGCAAGCGCAAATCGTGTTGATTTAGAGTTCGAACTGCATCTGTCAATTTAGGAGAAAACAGAGTGAAACCTAAAAATTCAAACTGTTACTGCAAACGAATGCTTCAAACTAGGAGAACGAAACTTGGGCTTCCAAGTTTGATTGGTGTACTGCTCATTACTTGAAAGTATCATGAAGGTGGGAAGAAAAAATATATGTTGTGATTTCAGGAGACTGTAGTTTTTTGGCAGCCTAACAATGCCTTTCATTGAATGAGTTATTCTCCAGTATCTGCTTGAGGCTCCATCAAGAGGAAACAAACCTTAGAGATACAACGTAGAACTACTGTATTGTGTCAAGTTTCAAGAAGCTAGCAGAAACCGTGTTTGATTTAGAGTTCGAACTGCATCTGTCAATATAGGAGAAAACAGAGTGAAACCTAAAAATTCAAACTGTTACTGCAAACGAATGCTTCAACCTAGAAGAAGGAAACTAGGGCATCCAAGTTTGATTGGTGTACTGCTCATTAATTGAAAGTATCATGAAGGTCGGAAGAAAAAATATATGTTGAGATTTCAGGAGACTGTAGTTTTTTGGCAGCCTAACAATGCCTTTCATTGAATGACTTATTCTCCAGTCTCTGCTTAAGGCTACTTCAAGAGGAAACAAACCTTAGAGATAGAACGTAGAACTACTGTATTGTGTCAAGTTTCAAGAAGCTAGCACAAACCGTGTTGATATAGAGTTCGTACTGCATCTGTCAATATAGGAGAAAACAGAGTGAAACCTAAAAATTCAAACTGTTCCTGGAAACGAATGCTTCAATCTAGGAGAACTAAACTTGGGCATCGAAGTGGGATTGGTGTACTGATCATTACGTGAATGTATCATGAAGATTGGATGAAAAAATATATGTTGAGATTTCAGGAGACTCTAGTGTTTGGAAGTTTGGCAACCCCTTTCCATATAAGTGTTATTCGCATTCCCTGCGTTAGGCTACATCAAGAGGAAACAAACCTTAGAGATAGAACGTAGAACTACTGTATTGTGTCAAGTTTCAAGAAGCTACCACAAGCCGTATTGATTTAGATTTCGAACTGCATCTGTCAATATAGGAGAAAACAGAGTGAAACCTAAAAATTCAAACTGTTACTGCAAACGAATGCTTCAACCTAGAAGAACGAAACTAGGGCATCCAAGTTTGATTGGTTTACTGCTCATTACTTGAAAGTATCATGAAGGTCGGAAGAAAAAATATATGTTGTGATTTCAGGAGACTGTAGTTTTTTGGCAGCCTAACAACGCCTTTCATTGAATGAGTTATTCTCCAGTCTCTGCTTAAGGCTCCATCAAGAGGAAACAAACATTAGAGATAGAATGTAGAACTACTGTATTGTGTCAAGTTTCAAGAACCTAGCAGAAACCGTGTTTGATTTAGAGTTCGAACTGCATCTGTCAATATAGGAGAAAACAGAGTGAAACCTAAAAATTCAAACTGTTACTGCAAACGAATGCTTCAACCTAGGAGAACAAAACTTTGCATCCAAGTTTGATTGGTGTACTGCTCATTACTTGAAAGTATCATGAAGGTCAGAAGAAAAAATATATGTAGAGATTACAGGAGACTGTAGTTTTTGCCAACCTAACAACGCCTTTCATTGAATGAGTTATTCACCAGTCTTTGCTTAAGACTACATCAAGAGGAAACAAACCTTAGAGATAGAACGTAGAACTACTGTATTGTGTCAAGTTTCAAGAAGCTACCACAAACCGTATTGATTTAGAGTTCGAACTGCATCTGTCAATATAGGAGAAAACAGAGTGAAACCTAAAAATTCAAACTGTTACTGCAAACGAATGCTTCAACCTAGAAGAACGAAACTAGGGCATCCAAGTTTGATTGGTGTACTGCTCATTACTTGAAAGTATCATGAAGGTCGGAAGAAAAAATATATGTTGAGATTACAGGAGACTGTAGTTTTTTGCCAACCTAACAACGCCTTTCATTGAATGAGTTATTCACCAGTCTTTGCTTAAGACTACATCAAGGGGAAACAAACCTTAGAGACAGAACGTAGAACTACTGTATTGTGTCAAGTTTCAAGAAGCTAGCACAAACCGTGTTGATTTAGAGTTCGAACTGTATCTGTCAATATAGGAGAAAACAGAGTGAAACCTAAAAATTCAAACTGTTACTGCAAACGAATGCTTCAACCTAGAAGAACGAAACTAGGGCATCCAAGTTTGATTGGTGTACTGCTCATTACTTGAAAGTATCATGAAGGTCAGAAGAAGAAATATATGATGAGATTACAGGAGACTGTAGTTTTTTGGCAACCTAACAACGCATTTCATTGAATGAGTTATTCGCCAGTCTTTGCTTAAGGCTACATCAAGAGGAAACAAACCTTAGAGATAGAACGTAGAACTACTGTATTGTGTCAAGTTTCAAGAAGCTAGCACAAACCGTGTTGATTTAGAGTTCGAACTGCATCTGTCAATATAGGAGAAAACAGAGTGAAACCTAAAAATTCAAACTGTTACTGCAAACGAATGCTTCAACCTAGAAGAACGAAACTAGGGCATCCAAATTTGATTGGTGTACTGCTCATTACTTGAAAGTATCATGAAGGTTGGAAGAAAAAATATATGTTGTGATTTCAGGAGACTGTAGTTTTTTGGCAGCCTAACAACGCCTTTCATTGAATGAGTTATTCTCCAGTCTCTGCTTAAAGCTACATCAAGAGGAAACAAACCTTAGAGATAGAACGTAGAACTACTGTATTGTGTGAAGTTTCAAGAAGCTAGCACAAACCGTGTTGATTTAGAGTTCGTATTGCATCTGTCAATATAGGAGAAAACAGAGTGAAACCTAAAAATTCAAACTGTTCCTGGAAACGAATGCTTCAATCTAGGAGAACTAAACTTGGGCATCCAAGTGGGATTGGTGTACTGATCATTACGTGAATGTATCATGAAGATTGGATGAAAAAATATATGTTGAGATTTCAGGAGACTCTAGTGTTTGGAAGTTTGGCAACCCCTTTCCATATAAGTGTTATTCGCAGTCACTGCATTAGGCTACATCAAGAGGAAACAAAACTTAGAGATAGAACGTAGAACTACTGTATTGTGTCAAGTTTCAAGAAGCTAGCACAAACTGTGTTTGATTTAGAGTTCGAACTGCATCTGTCAATTTTGGAGAAAACAGAGTGAAACCTAAAAATTCAAACTGTTACTGCAAACGAATGCTTCAACTTAGGAGAACGAAACTTGGGCTTCCAAGTTTGATTGGTGTACTGCTCATTACTTTAAAGTATCATGAAGGTCGGAAGAAAAAATATATGTTGTCATTGCAGGAGACTGTAGTTTTTTGGCAGCCTAACAATGACTTTCATTGAATGAGTTATTCTCCAGTCTCTGCTTAAGGCTCCATCAAGAGGAAACAAACCTTAGAGATAGAACGTAGAACTACTGTATTGTGTCAAGTTTCAAGAAGCTAGCAGAAACCGTGTTTGATTTAGAGTTCGAACTGCATCTGTCAATATAGGAGAAAACAGAGTGAAACCTAAAAATTCAAACTGTTACTACAAACGAATGCTTCAACCTAGAAGAAGGAAACTAGTGCATCCAAGTTTGATTGGTGTACTGCTCATTACTTGAAAGTATCATGAAGGTCGGAAGAAAAAATATATGTTGAGATTTCAGGAGACTGTAGTTTCTTGGCAGCCTAAAAACGCCTTTCATTGAATGAGTTATTCTCCAGTCTCTGGTTAAGGCTACTTCAAGAGGAAACAAACCTTAGAGATAGAACGTAGAACTACTGTATTGTGTCAAGTTTCAAGAAGCTAGCACAAAACGTGTTGATTTAGAGTTCGTACTGCATCTGTCAATATAGGAGAAAACAGAGTGAAACCTAAAAATTCAAACTGTTCCTGGAAACGAATGCTTCAATCTAGGAGAACTAAACTTGGGCATCCAAGTGGGATTGGTGTACTGATCATTACGTGAATGTATCATGAAGATTGGATGAAAAAATATATGTTGAGATTTCAGGAGACTCTAGTGTTTGGAAGTTTGGCAACCCCTTTCCATATAAGTGTTATTCGCAGTCCCTGCATTAGGCTACATCAAGAGGAAACAAAATTTGGAGAGAGAACGTAGAACTACTGTATTGTGTCAAGTTTCAAGAAGCTAGCACAAACTGTGTTTGATTTAGAGATCGAACTGCATCTGTCAATATAGGAGAAAACAGAGTGAAACCTAAGAATTCAAACTGTTACTGCAAACAAATGCTTCAACCTAGGAGAACGAAACATGGGCATCCAAGTTTGATTGGTGTACTGCTCATTACTTGAAAGTATCATGAAGGTCGGAAGAAAAAATATATATTGAGATTACAGGAGACTGTAGTTTTTTGACAACCTAACAACGCCTTTCATTGAATGAGTTATTCACCAGTCTTTGCTTAAGACTACATCAAGAGGAAACAAACCTTAGAGATAGAACGTAGAACTACTGTATTGTGTCAAGTTTCAAGAAGCTAGCACAAACCGTGTTGATTTAGAGTTCGAACTGCATCTGTCAATATAGGAGAAAACAGAGTGAAACCTATAAATTCAAACTGTTACTGCAAACGAATGCTTCAACCTAGAAGAATGAAACTAGGGCATCCAAGTTTGATTGGTGTACTGCTCATTACTTGAAAGTATCATGAAGGTCAGAAGAAAAAATATATTTTGAGATTAGAGGAGACTGTAGTTTTTTGGCAACCTAACAACGCATTTCATTGAATGAGTTATTCGCCAGTCTTTGCTTAAGGCTACATCAAGAGGAAACAAACCGTAGAGATAGAACGTAGAACTACTGTATTGTGTCAAGTTTCAAGAAGCTAGCACAAACCGTGTTGATTTCGAGTTCGAACTGCATCTGTCAATATAGGAGAAAACAGAGTGAAACCTAAAAATTCAAACTGTTACTGCAAACGAATGCTTCAACCTAGAAGAACGAAACTAGGGCATCAAAGTTTGATTGGTGTACTGCTCATTACTTGAAAGTATCATGAAGGTTGGAAGAAAAAATATATGTTGTGATTTCAGGAGACTGTAGTTTTTGGCAGCCTAACAACGCCTTTCATTGAATGAGTTATTCTCCAGTCTCTGCTTAAGGCTACATCAATAGGAAACAAACCTTAGAGTTAGAACGTAGAACTACTGTATTGTGTCAAGTTTCAAGAAGCTAGATCAAACCATGTTGATTTAGAGTTCGTACTGCATCTGTCAATATAGGAGAAAACAGAGTGAAACCTAAAAATTCAAACTGTTCCTGGAAACGAATGCTTCAATCTAGGAGAACTAAACTTGGGCATCCAAGTGGGATTGGTGTACTGAGCATTACGTGAATGTATCATGAAGATTGGATGAAAAAATATATGTTGAGATTTCAGGAGACTCTAGTGTTTGGAAGTTTGGCAACCCCTTTCCATATAAGTGTTATTCGCAGTCCCTGCATTAGGCTACATCAATAGGAAAAAAAATTTGGAGAGAGAACGTAGAACTACTGTATTGTGTCAAGTTTCAAGAAGCTAGCACAAACTGTGTTTGATTTAGAGATCGAACTGCATCTGTCAATATAGGAGAAAACAGAGTGAAACCTAAAAATTCAAACTGTTACTGCAAACAAATGCTTCAACCTAGGAGAACGAAACTTGGGCATCCAAGTTTGATTGGTGTACTGCTCATTTCTTGAAAGTATCATGAAGGTCGGAAGAAAAAATATATGTTGTGATTTCAGGAGACTGTAGTTTTTTGGCAGCCTAACAACGCCTTTCATTGAATGAGTTATTCTCCAGTCTCTGCTTAAGGCTACATCAAGAGGAAACAAACCTTAGAGATAGAACGTAGAACTACTGTATTGTGTCAAGTTTCAAGAAGCTAGCACAAACCGTGTTGATTTAGAGTTCGAACTGCATCTGTCAATAGAGGAGAAAACAGAGTGAAACCTAAAAATTCAAAGTGTTCCTGGAAACGATTGCTTCAATCTAGAACTAAACTTGGGCATCCAAGTGGGATTGGTGTACTGATCATTACGTGAATGTATCATGAAGATTGGATGAAAAAATATATGTTGAGATTTCAGGAGACTCTAGTGTTTGGAAGTTTGGCAACCCCTATCCACATAAGTGTTATTGGCAGTCCCTGCATTAGGCTCATCAAGAGGAAACAAAACTTAGAGATAGAACGTAGAACTACTGTATTGTGTCAAGTTTCAAGAAGCTAGCACAAACTGTGTTTGATTTAGAGTTCGAACTGCATCTGTCAATATTGGAAAAAACAGAGTGAAACCTAAAAATTCAAACTGTTACTGCAAACGAATGCTTCAACCTAGGAGAACGAAACTTGGGCATCCAAGTTTGATTGGTGTACTGCTCATTACTTGAAAATATCATGAAGGTCGGAAGAAAAAATATATGTTGTCATTTCAGGAGACTGTAGTTTTTTGGCAGCCTAACAATGCCTTTCATTGAATGAGTTATTCTCCAGTCTCTGCTTAAGGCTCCATCAAGAGGAAACAAAACTTAGAGATAGAACGTAGAACTACTGTATTGTGTCAAGTTTCAAGAAGCTAGCACAAACCGTGTTTGATTTAGAGTTCGAACTGTATCTGTCAATATAGGAGAAAACAGAGTGAAACCTAAAAATTCAAACTGTTACTTCAAACGAATGCTTCAACCTAGAAGAAGGAAACTAGGGCATCCAAGTTTGATTGGTGTACTGCTCATTACTTGAAAGTATCATGAAGGTCGGAAGAAAAAATATATGTTGAGATTTCAGGAGACTGTAGTTTCTTGGCAGCCTAACAACGCCTTTCATTGAATGACTTATTCTCCAGTCTCTGCTTAAGGCTACTTCAAGAGGAAACAAACCTTAGAGATAGAACGTAGAACTACTGTATTGTGTCAAGTTTCAAGAAGCTAGCACAAACCGTGTTGACTTAGAGTTCGTACTGCATCTGTCAATATAGGAGAAAACAGAGTGAAACCTAAAAATTCAAACTGTTCCTGGAAACGAATGCTTCAATCTAGGAGAACTAAACTTGGGCATCCAAGTGGGATTGGTGTACTGATCATTACGTGAATGTATCATGAAGTTTGGATGAAAAAATATATGTTGAGATTTCAGGAGACTCTAGTGTTTGGAAGTTTGGCAACCCCTTTCCATATAAGTGTTATTCGCAGTCCCTGCATTAGGCTACATCAAGAGGAAACAAAATTTGGAGAGAGAACGTAGAACTACTGTATTGTGTCAAGTTTCAAGAAGCTAGCACAAACTGTGTTTGATTTAGAGATCGAACTGCATCTGTCAATATAGGAGAAAACAGAGTGAAACCTAAAAATTCAAACTGTTACTGCAAACGAATGCTTCAACCTAGAAGAAGGTAACTAGGGCATCCAAGTTTGATTGGTGTACTGCTCATTACTTGAAAGTATCATGAAGTTCGGAAGAAAAAATATATGTTGATATTACAGGAGACTGTAGTTTTTTGGCAACCTAACAATGCATTTCATTGAATGAGTTTTTCGCCAGTCTTTGCTTAAGGCTACATCAAGAGGAAACAAACCTTAGAGATAGAACGTAGAACTACTGTATTGTGTCAAGTTTCAAGAAGCTAGCACTAACCGTGTTGATTTAGAGTTCGAACTGCATCTGTCAATATAGGAGAAAACAAAGTGAAACCTAAAAATTCAAACTGTTACTGCAAACGAATGCTTCAACCTAGAAGAACGAAACTAGGGCATCCAAGTTTGATTGGTGTACTGCTCATTACTTGAAAGTATCATGAAGGTCGGAAGAAAAAATATATGTTGTGATTTCAGGAGACTGTAGTTTTTTGGCAGCCTAAAAATGCCTTTCATTGAATGAGTTATTCTCCAGTCTCTGCTTAAGGCTACATCAAGACGAAACAAACCTTAGAGATAGAACGTAGAACTACTGTATTGTGTCAAGTTTCAAGAAGATAGCAGAAACCGTGTTTGATTTAGAGTTCGAACTGCATCTGTCAACATAGGAGAAAACAGAGTGAAACCTAAAAATTCAAACTGTTACTGCAAACGAATGCTTCAACCTAGAAGAAGGTAACTAGGGCATCTAAGTTTGATTGGTGTACTGCTCATTACTTGAAAGTATCATGAGGTTCGGAAGAAAAAATATATGTTGAGATTACAGGAGACTGTAGTTTTTTGGCAACCTAACAATGCATTTCATTGAATGAGTTTTTCGCCAGTCTTTGCTTAAGGCTACATCAAGAAGAAACAAACCTTAGAGATAGAACGTAGAACTACTGTATTGTGTCAAGTTTCAAGAAGCTAGCACTAACCATGTTGATTTAGAGTTCGAACTGCATCTGTCAATATAGGAGAAAACAGAGTGAAACCTAAAAATTCAAACTGTTACTGCAAACGAATGCTTCAACCTAGAAGAACGAAACTAGGGAATCCACGTTTGATTGGTGTACTGCTCATTACTTGAATGTATCATGAAGGTCGGAAGAAAAAATATATGTTGAGATTACAGGAGACTGTAGTTTTTTGGCAACCTAACAACGCATTTCATTGAATGAGTTATTCGCCAGTCTTTGCTTAAGGCTACATCAAGACGAAACAAACCTTAGAGAGAGAACGTAGAACTACTGTATTGTGTCAAGTTTCAAGAAGCTAGCACAAACCGTGTTGATTTAGAGTTCGAACTGCATCTGTCAATATAGGAGAAAACAGAGTGAAACCTAAAAATTCAAACTGTTCCTGGAAACGAATGCTTCAATCTAGGAGAACTAAACTTGGGCATCCAAGTGGGATTGGTGTACTGATCATTACGTGAATGTATCATGAAGATTGGATGAAAAAATATATGTTGAGATTTCAGGAGACTCTAGAGTTTGGAAGTTTGGCAAACCCTTTCCATATAAGTGTTATTTGCAGTCCCTGCATTAGGCTACATCAAGAGGAAACAAAACGTAGAGATAGAACGTAGAACTACTGTATTGTGTCAAGTTTCAAGAAGCTAGCACAAACTGTGTTTGATTTAGAGTTCGAACTGCATCTGTCAATATAGGAGAAAACAGAGTGAAACCTAAAAATTCAAACTGTTACTGCAAATGAATGCTTCAACCTAGGAGAACGAAACTTGGGCATCCAAGTTTGATTGGAGTACTGCTCATTACATGAAAGTATCATGAAGGTCGGAAGAAAAAATATATGTTGTGATTTCAGGAGACTGTAGTTTTTTGGCAGCCTAACAATGCCTTTCATTGAATGAGTTATTCTCCAGTCTCTGCTAAAGGCTACATCAAGACGAAACAAACCTTAGAGATAGAACGTAGAACTACTGTATTGTGTCAAGTTTCAAGAAGCTAGCAGAAACCGTGTTTGATTTAGAGTTCGAAATGCATCTGTCAATATAGGAGAAAACAGAGTGAAACCGAAAAATTCAAACTGCTACTGCAAACGAATGCTTCTACCTAGAAGAAGGAAACTAGGGCATCCAAGTTTGATTGGTGTACTGCTCATTACTTGAAAGTATCATGAAGGTCGGAAGAAAAAATATATGTTGAGATTACAGGAGACTGTAGTTTTTTGCCAACCTAACAACGCCTTTCATTGAATGAGTTATTCACCAGTCTTTGCTTAAGACTACATCAAGAGGAAACAAACCTTAGAGATAGAACGTAGAACTACTGTATTGTGTCAAGTTTCAAGAAGCTAGCACAAACCGTGTTGATTTAGAGTTCGAACTGCATCTGTCAATATACTAGAAAACAGAGTGAAACCTAAAAATTCAAACTGTTACTGCAAACGAATGCTTCAACCTAGAAGAACGAAACTAGGGCATCCAAGTTTGATTGGTGTACTGCTCATTACTTGAAAGTATCATGAAGGTCAGAAGAAAAAATATATGTTGAGATTACAGGAGACTGTAGTTTTTGGCAACCTAACAACGCATTTCATTGAATGAGTTATTCGCCAGTCTTTGCTTATGGCTACATCAAGAGGAAACAAACCTTAGAGATAGAACGTAGAACTACTGTATTGTGTCAAGTTTCAAGAAGCTAGCACAAACCGTGTTGATTTAGAGTTCGAACTGCATCTGTCAATATAGGAGAAAACAGAGTGAAACCTAAAAATTCAAACTGTTACTGCAAACGAATGCTTCAACCTAGAAGAACGAAACTAGGGCATCCAAGTGTGATTGGTGTACTGCTCATTACTTGAAAGTATCAGGAAGGTTGGAGAAAAAATATATGTTGTGATTTCATTAGACTGTAGTTTTTTGGCAGCCTAACAACGCCTTTCATTGAATGAGTTATTCTCCAGTCTCTGCTTAAGGCTACATCAAGAGGAAACAAACGTTAGAGATAGAACGTAGAACTACTGTATTGTGTCAAGTTACAAGAAGCTAGATCAAACCGTGTTGATTTAGAGTTCGTACTGCATCTGTCAATATAGGAGAAAACAGAGTGAAACCTAAAAATTCAAACTGTTCCTGGAAACGAATGCTTCAATCTAGGAGAACTAAACTTGGGCATCCAAGTGGGATTGGTGTACTGATCATTACGTGAATGTATCATGAAGATTGGATGAAAAAATATATGTTGAGATTTCATTAGACTCTAGTGTTTGGAAGTTTGGCAACCCCTTTCCATATAAGTGTTATTCGCAGTCACTGCATTAGGCTACATCAAGAGGAAACAAAACTTAGAGATAGAACGTAGAACTACTGTATTGTGTCAAGTTTCAAGAAGCTAGCACAAACTGTGTTTGATTTAGAGTTCGAACTGCATCTGTCAATATAGGAGAAAACAGAGTGAAACATAAAAATTCAAACTGTTACTGCAAACGAATGCTTCAACCTAGGAGAACGAAACTTGGGCATCCAAGTTTGATTGGTGTACTGCTCATTACTTGAAAGTATCATGAAGTTCGGAAGAAAAAATATATGTTGTGATTTCAGGAGACTCTTGTTTTTTGGCAGCCTAACAATGCCTTTCATTGAATGAGTTATTCTCCAGTCTCTGCTTAAGGCTCCATCAAGAGGAAACAAACCTTAGAGATAGAACATAGAACTACTGTATTGTGTCAAGTTTCAAGAAGCTAGCACAAACCGTGTTGATTTTGAGTTCGTAATGCATGTGTCAATGTAGGAGAAAACAGAGTGAAACCTAAAAATTCAAACTGTTCCTGGAAACGAATGCTTCAATCTAGGACGACTAAACTTGGGCATCCATGTGGGATTTTTGTACTGATCATTACGTGAATGTATCATGAAGATTGGATGAAAAAATATATGTTGAGATTTCAGGAGACTCTAGTGTTTGGAAGTTTGACAACCCCTTTCCATATAAGTGTTATTCGCAGTCCCTGCATTAGGCTACATCAAGTGGAAACAAACCTTAGAGATAGAACGTAGAACTACTGTATTGTCTCATGTTTCAAGAAGCTAGCACAAACCGTGTTGAATTAGAGTTCGAACTGCATCTGTCAATATAGGAGAAAACAGAGTGAAACCTAAAAATTGAAACTGTTACTGAAAAGGAATGCTTCAACCTAGAAGAACGAAACTAGGGCATCCAAGTTTGATTGGTGTACTGCTCATTACTTGAAAGTTTCATGAAGGTCAGAAGAAAAAATATATGTTGAGATTACAGGAGACTCTAGTTTTTTGGCAACCTAACCATGCCTTTCATTGAATGAGTTATTCTCCAGTCTCTGCTTAAGGCTACATCAAGAGGAAACAAACCTTAGAGATAGAACTTAGAACTACTCTATTGTGTCAAGTTTCAAGAAGCTAGCACAAACCGTGTTGATTTAGAGTTCGTACAGCAACTGTCAATATAGGAGAAAATAGAGTGAATCCTAAAATTTAAACTGTTCCTGGAAACGAATGCTTCAATCTAGGAGAACTATACTTGGGCATCCAAGTGGGATTGGTGTACTGATCATTACGTGAATGTATCATGAAGATTGGATGAAAAAATATATGTTGAGATTTCAGGAAACTCTAGTGTTTGGAAGTTGGCAACCCCTTTCCATATAAGTGTTATTTGCAATCCCTGCATTAGGCTACATCAAGAGGAAACAAAACTTAGGAATAGAACGTAGAACTACTGTATTGAGTCAAGTTTCAAGAAGCTAGCACAAACTGTGTTTGATTTAGAGTTCGAACTGCATCTGTCAATATAGGAGAAAACAGTGAAACCTAAAAATTCAAACTGTTACTGCAAACGAATGCTTCAACCGAGGAGAACGAAACTTGGGCATCCAAGTTTGATTGGTGTACTGCTCATAACTTGAAAGTATCATGAAGGTTGGAAGAAAAAATATATGTTGTAATTTCAGGAGACTGTAGTTTTTTGGCAGCCTAACAATGCCTTCATTTAATGAGTTTTTCTCCAGGCTCTGCTTAAGCCTACATCAAGAGGAAACAAACCTTAGAGATACAACATAGAACTACTGTATTGTGTCAAGTTTCAAGAAGCTAGCACAAACCGTGTTGATTTAGAGTTCGTACTGCATCTGTCAATATAGGAGAAAACAGAGTGAAACCTAAAAATTCAAACTGTTCCTGGAAACGAATGCTTCAATCTAGGAGAACTAAACTTGGGCATCCAAGTGGGATTGGTTTACTGATCATTAGGTGAATGTATCATGAAGATTGGATGAAAAAATATATGTTGTGATTCAGGAGACTCTAGTGTTTAGAAGTTTGGCAACCCCTTTCCATATAAGTGTTATTCGCAGTCCCTGCATTAGGCTACATCAAGAGGAAACAAAACTTAGAGATAGAACGTAGAACTACTGTATTGTGTCAAGTTTCAAGAAGCTAGCACAAACTGTGTTTGATTTAGAGTTCGAACTGCATCTGTCAATATAGGAGAAAACAGAGTGAAACCTAAAAATTCAAACTGTTACTGCAAATGAATGCTTCAACCTAGGAGAACGAAACTTGGGCATCCAAGTTTGATTGGAGTACTGCTCATTACATGAAAGTATCATGAAGGTCGGAAGAAAAAATATATGTTGTGATTTCAGGAGACTGTAGTTTTTTGGCAGCCTAACAATGCCTTTCATTGAATGAGTTATTCTCCAGTCTCTGCTAAAGGCTACATCAAGACGAAACAAACCTTAGAGATAGAACGTAGAACTACTGTATTGTGTCAAGTTTCAAGAAGCTAGCAGAAACCGTGTTTGATTTAGAGTTCGAAATGCATCTGTCAATATAGGAGAAAACAGAGTGAAACCGAAAAATTCAAACTGCTACTGCAAACGAATGCTTCTACCTAGAAGAAGGAAACTAGGGCATCCAAGTTTGATTGGTGTACTGCTCATTACTTGAAAGTATCATGAAGGTCGGAAGAAAAAATATATGTTGAGATTACAGGAGACTGTAGTTTTTTGCCAACCTAACAACGCCTTTCATTGAATGAGTTATTCACCAGTCTTTGCTTAAGACTACATCAAGAGGAAACAAACCTTAGAGATAGAACGTAGAACTACTGTATTGTGTCAAGTTTCAAGAAGCTAGCACAAACCGTGTTGATTTAGAGTTCGAACTGCATCTGTCAATATACTAGAAAACAGAGTGAAACCTAAAAATTCAAACTGTTACTGCAAACGAATGCTTCAACCTAGAAGAACGAAACTAGGGCATCCAAGTTTGATTGGTGTACTGCTCATTACTTGAAAGTATCATGAAGGTCAGAAGAAAAAATATATGTTGAGATTACAGGAGACTGTAGTTTTTTGGCAACCTAACAACGCATTTCATTGAATGAGTTATTCGCCAGTCTTTGCTTATGGCTACATCAAGAGGAAACAAACCTTAGAGATAGAACGTAGAACTACTGTATTGTGTCAAGTTTCAAGAAGCTAGCACAAACCGTGTTGATTTAGAGTTCGAACTGCATCTGTCAATATAGGAGAAAACAGAGTGAAACCTAAAAATTCAAACTGTTACTGCAAACGAATGCTTCAACCTAGAAGAACGAAACTAGGGCATCCAAGTGTGATTGGTGTACTGCTCATTACTTGAAAGTATCAGGAAGGTTGGAGAAAAAATATATGTTGTGATTTCATTAGACTGTAGTTTTTTGGCAGCCTAACAACGCCTTTCATTGAATGAGTTATTCTCCAGTCTCTGCTTAAGGCTACATCAAGAGGAAACAAACGTTAGAGATAGAACGTAGAACTACTGTATTGTGTCAAGTTACAAGAAGCTAGATCAAACCGTGTTGATTTAGAGTTCGTACTGCATCTGTCAATATAGGAGAAAACAGAGTGAAACCTAAAAATTCAAACTGTTCCTGGAAACGAATGCTTCAATCTAGGAGAACTAAACTTGGGCATCCAAGTGGGATTGGTGTACTGATCATTACGTGAATGTATCATGAAGATTGGATGAAAAAATATATGTTGAGATTTCATTAGACTCTAGTGTTTGGAAGTTTGGCAACCCCTTTCCATATAAGTGTTATTCGCAGTCACTGCATTAGGCTACATCAAGAGGAAACAAAACTTAGAGATAGAACGTAGAACTACTGTATTGTGTCAAGTTTCAAGAAGCTAGCACAAACTGTGTTTGATTTAGAGTTCGAACTGCATCTGTCAATATAGGAGAAAACAGAGTGAAACATAAAAATTCAAACTGTTACTGCAAACGAATGCTTCAACCTAGGAGAACGAAACTTGGGCATCCAAGTTTGATTGGTGTACTGCTCATTACTTGAAAGTATCATGAAGTTCGGAAGAAAAAATATATGTTGTGATTTCAGGAGACTCTTGTTTTTTGGCAGCCTAACAATGCCTTTCATTGAATGAGTTATTCTCCAGTCTCTGCTTAAGGCTCCATCAAGAGGAAACAAACCTTAGAGATAGAACATAGAACTACTGTATTGTGTCAAGTTTCAAGAAGCTAGCAGAAACCGTGTTTGATTTAGAGTTCGAACTGCATCTGTCAATATAGAAGAAAACAGAGTGAAACCTAAAAATTCAAACTGTTACTGCAAACGAATGCTTCAACCTAGAAGAAGGAAACTAGGGCATCCAAGTTTGATTGGTGTACTGCTCATTACTTGAACGTATCATGAAGGTCGGAAGAAAAAATATATGTTGAGATTTCAGGAGACTGTAGTTTTTTGGCAGCCTAACAACGCCTTTCATTGAATGAGTTATTCTCCAGTCTCTGCTTAAGGCTACTTCAAGAGGAAACAAACCTTAGAGATAGAACGTAGAACTACTGTATTGTGTCAAGTTTCAAGAAGCTAGCACAAACCGTGTTGATTTTGAGTTCGTAATGCATGTGTCAATGTAGGAGAAAACAGAGTGAAACCTAAAAATTCAAACTGTTCCTGGAAACGAATGCTTCAATCTAGGACGACTAAACTTGGGCATCCATGTGGGATTGGTGTACTGATCATTACGTGAATGTATCATGAAGATTGGATGAAAAAATATATGTTGAGATTTCAGGAGACTCTAGTGTTTGGAAGTTTGACAACCCCTTTCCATATAAGTGTTATTCGCAGTCCCTGCATTAGGCTACATCAAGTGGAAACAAACCTTAGAGATAGAACGTAGAACTACTGTATTGTCTCATGTTTCAAGAAGCTAGCACAAACCGTGTTGAATTAGAGTTCGAACTGCATCTGTCAATATAGGAGAAAACAGAGTGAAACCTAAAAATTGAAACTGTTACTGAAAAGGAATGCTTCAACCTAGAAGAACGAAACTAGGGCATCCAAGTTTGATTGGTGTACTGCTCATTACTTGAAAGTATCATGAAGGTCAGAAGAAAAAATATATGTTGAGATTACAGGAGACTCTAGTTTTTTGGCAACCTAACCATGCCTTTCATTGAATGAGTTATTCTCCAGTCTCTGCTTAAGGCTACATCAAGAGGAAACAAACCTTAGAGATAGAACTTAGAACTACTCTATTGTGTCAAGTTTCAAGAAGCTAGCACAAACCGTGTTGATTTAGAGTTCGTACAGCAACTGTCAATATAGGAGAAAATAGAGTGAATCCTAAAATTTAAACTGTTCCTGGAAACGAATGCTTCAATCTAGGAGAACTATACTTGGGCATCCAAGTGGGATTGGTGTACTGATCATTACGTGAATGTATCATGAAGATTGGATGAAAAAATATATGTTGAGATTTCAGGAAACTCTAGTGTTTGGAAGTTGGCAACCCCTTTCCATATAAGTGTTATTTGCAATCCCTGCATTAGGCTACATCAAGAGGAAACAAAACTTA
The DNA here is from genome assembly GCF_048772815.1 of Callospermophilus lateralis. NCBI lineage: Eukaryota > Metazoa > Chordata > Mammalia > Rodentia > Sciuridae > Callospermophilus > Callospermophilus lateralis. The sequence goes on from NW_027516343.1 coordinate 26,316, forward strand.
GGAATAGAACGTAGAACTACTGTATTGTGTCAAGTTTCAAGAAGCTAGCACAAACTGTGTTTGATTTAGAGTTCGAACTGCATCTGTCAATATAGGAGAAAACAGTGAAACCTAAAAATTCAAACTGTTACTGCAAACGAATGCTTCAACCTAGGAGAACGAAACTTGGGCATCCAAGTTTGATTGGTGTACTGCTCATAACTTGAAAGTATCATGAAGGTTGGAAGAAAAAATATATGTTGTAATTTCAGGAGACTGTAGTTTTTTGGCAGCCTAACAATGCCTTCATTTAATGAGTTTTTCTCCAGGCTCTGCTTAAGCCTACATCAAGAGGAAACAAACCTTAGAGATAGAACATAGAACTACTGTATTGTGTCAAGTTTCAAGAAGCTAGCAGAAACCGTGTTTGATTTAGAGTTCGAACTGCATCTGTCAATATAGAAGAAAACAGAGTGAAACCTAAAAATTCAAACTGTTACTGCAAACGAATGCTTCAACCTAGAAGAAGGAAACTAGGGCATCCAAGTTTGATTGGTGTACTGCTCATTACTTGAACGTATCATGAAGGTCGGAAGAAAAAATATATGTTGAGATTTCAGGAGACTGTAGTTTTTTGGCAGCCTAACAACGCCTTTCATTGAATGAGTTATTCTCCAGTCTCTGCTTAAGGCTACTTCAAGAGGAAACAAACCTTAGAGATAGAACGTAGAACTACTGTATTGTGTCAAGTTTCAAGAAGCTAGCACAAACCGTGTTGATTTTGAGTTCGTAATGCATGTGTCAATGTAGGAGAAAACAGAGTGAAACCTAAAAATTCAAACTGTTCCTGGAAACGAATGCTTCAATCTAGGACGACTAAACTTGGGCATCCATGTGGGATTGGTGTACTGATCATTACGTGAATGTATCATGAAGATTGGATGAAAAAATATATGTTGAGATTTCAGGAGACTCTAGTGTTTGGAAGTTTGACAACCCCTTTCCATATAAGTGTTATTCGCAGTCCCTGCATTAGGCTACATCAAGTGGAAACAAACCTTAGAGATAGAACGTAGAACTACTGTATTGTCTCATGTTTCAAGAAGCTAGCACAAACCGTGTTGAATTAGAGTTCGAACTGCATCTGTCAATATAGGAGAAAACAGAGTGAAACCTAAAAATTGAAACTGTTACTGAAAAGGAATGCTTCAACCTAGAAGAACGAAACTAGGGCATCCAAGTTTGATTGGTGTACTGCTCATTACTTGAAAGTATCATGAAGGTCAGAAGAAAAAATATATGTTGAGATTACAGGAGACTCTAGTTTTTTGGCAACCTAACCATGCCTTTCATTGAATGAGTTATTCTCCAGTCTCTGCTTAAGGCTACATCAAGAGGAAACAAACCTTAGAGATAGAACTTAGAACTACTCTATTGTGTCAAGTTTCAAGAAGCTAGCACAAACCGTGTTGATTTAGAGTTCGTACAGCAACTGTCAATATAGGAGAAAATAGAGTGAATCCTAAAATTTAAACTGTTCCTGGAAACGAATGCTTCAATCTAGGAGAACTATACTTGGGCATCCAAGTGGGATTGGTGTACTGATCATTACGTGAATGTATCATGAAGATTGGATGAAAAAATATATGTTGAGATTTCAGGAAACTCTAGTGTTTGGAAGTTGGCAACCCCTTTCCATATAAGTGTTATTTGCAATCCCTGCATTAGGCTACATCAAGAGGAAACAAAACTTAGGAATAGAACGTAGAACTACTGTATTGTGTCAAGTTTCAAGAAGCTAGCACAAACTGTGTTTGATTTAGAGTTCGAACTGCATCTGTCAATATAGGAGAAAACAGTGAAACCTAAAAATTCAAACTGTTACTGCAAACGAATGCTTCAACCTAGGAGAACGAAACTTGGGCATCCAAGTTTGATTGGTGTACTGCTCATAACTTGAAAGTATCATGAAGGTTGGAAGAAAAAATATATGTTGTAATTTCAGGAGACTGTAGTTTTTTGGCAGCCTAACAATGCCTTCATTTAATGAGTTTTTCTCCAGGCTCTGCTTAAGCCTACATCAAGAGGAAACAAACCTTAGAGATACAACATAGAACTACTGTATTGTGTCAAGTTTCAAGAAGCTAGCACAAACCGTGTTGATTTAGAGTTCGTACTGCATCTGTCAATATAGGAGAAAACAGAGTGAAACCTAAAAATTCAAACTGTTCCTGGAAACGAATGCTTCAATCTAGGAGAACTAAACTTGGGCATCCAAGTGGGATTGGTTTACTGATCATTAGGTGAATGTATCATGAAGATTGGATGAAAAAATATATGTTGTGATTCAGGAGACTCTAGTGTTTAGAAGTTTGGCAACCCCTTTCCATATAAGTGTTATTCGCAGTCCCTGCATTAGGCTACATCAAGAGGAAACAAAACTTAGAGATAGAACGTAGAACTACTGTATTGTGTCAAGTTTCAAGAAGCTAGCACAAACTGTGTTTGATTTAGAGTTCGAACTGCATCTGTCAATATAGGAGAAAACAGAGTGAAACCTAAAAATTCAAACTGTTACTGCAAACGAATGCTTCAACCAAAAAGAACGAAACTTTTCATCCAAGTTTGATTGGTGTACTGCTCATTACTTGAAAGTATCATGAAGGTCGGAAGAAAAAATATATGTTGTGATTTCAGGAGACTGTAGTTTTTTGGCAGCCTAACAATCCCTTTCATTGAATGAGTTATTCTCCAGTCTCTGCTTAGGGCTACATAAAGAGGAAACAAACCTTAGAGATAGAACGTAGAACTACTCTATTGTGTCAAGTTTCAAGAAGCTAGCACAAACCGTGTTGATTTAGAGTTCGAACTGCATCTGTCAATATAGGAGAAAACAGAGTGAAACCTAAAAATTCAAACTGTTACTTCAAACGAATGCTTCAACCTAGAAGAACGAAAGTAGTGCATCAAAATTTGATTGGTGTACTGCTCATTACTTGAAAGTATCATGAAGGTCGGAAGATAAAATATATGTTGAGATTACAGGAGACTGTAGTTTTTTGGCAACCTAACAGCGCATTTCATTGAATGAGTTATTCGCCAGTCTTTGCTTAAGGCTACATCAAGAGGAAACAAACCTTAGAGATAGAACGTAGAACTACTGTATTGTGTCAAGTTTCAAGAAGCTAGCACAAACTGTGTTTGATTTAGAGTTCGAAATGCATCTGTCAATAAAGGAAAACAGAGTGAAACCTAAAAATTCAAACTGTCACTGCAAACGAATGCTTCAACCTAGGAGAAAGAAACTTGGGCATCCAAGTTTGATTATTGTACTGCTCATTACTTGAAAGTATCAAGAAGTTCGGAAGAAAAAATATCTGCTGAGATTACAGGAGACTGTAGTTTTTTGCCAACCTAACAACGCCTTTCATTGAATGAGTTATTCACCAGTCTTTGCTTAATACTACATCAAGAAGAAACAAACCTTAGAGATAGAACGTAGAACTAATGTATTGTGTCAAGTTTCAAGAAGCTAGCACAAACCGTGTTGATTTAGATTTCGAACTGCATCTGTCAATATAGGGGAAAACAGAGTGAAACCTAAAAATTCAAACTGTTACTGCAAACGAATGCTTCAACCTAGAAGAACGAAACTAGGGCATCCAAGTTTGATTGGTGTACTGCTCATTACTTGAAAGTATCATGAAGGTCGGAAGGAAAAATATATGTTGTGATTTCAGGAGACTGTAGTTTTTTGGCAGCCTAACAACGCCTTTCATTGAATGAGTTATTCTCCAGTCTCTGCTTAAGGCTACATCCATAGGAAACAAACCTTAAAGATAAAACTTAGAATTACTGTATTGTGTCAAGTTTCAAGAAGCTAGCACAAACTGTGTTTGATTTAGAGATCGAACTGCATCTGTCAGTATAGGAGAAAACAGAGTGAAACCTAAAAATTCAAACTGTTACTGCAAACGAATGTTTCAACCTAGGAGAACGAAACTTGGGCATCCAAGTTTGATTGGTGTACTGCTCATTACTTGAAAGTATCCTGAAGGTCGGAAGAAAAAATATATGTTGTGATTTCAGGAGACTGTATTTTTTTGGCAGCCTAAAAATGCCTTTGATTGAATGAGTTAATCTCCAGTCTCTGCTTAAGGCTACATCAAGACGAAACAAACCTTAGAGATAGAACGTAGAACTACTGTATTGTGTCAAGTTTCAAGAAGCTGGCACAAACCGTGTGAATTTAGAGTTCGAACTGCATCTGTAAATATAGGAGAAAACAGAGTGAAACCTAAAAATTCAAACTGTTACTGCAAACGAATGCTTCAACCTAGAAGAACCAAACTAGGGCATCCAAGTTTGATTGGTGTACTGCTCATTACTTGAAAGTATCATGAAGGTCGGAAGATAAAATATATCTTGAGATTACAGGAGACTGTAGTTTTTTGGCAACCTAACAACGCATTTCATTGAATGAGTTATTCTCCAGTCTCTGCTTAAGGCTACATCAAGAGGAAACAAACCTTAGAGATAGAACGTAGAACTAGTGTATTGTGTCAAGTTTCAAGAAGCTAGCACACACCGTGTTTGATTTAGAGTTCAACTGCATCTGTCAATATAGGAGAAAACAGAGTGAAACCTAAAAATTCAAACTGTTACTTCAAACGAATGCTTCAACCTAGAAGAACCAAAGTAGGGCATTAAAATTTGATTGGTGTACTGCTGATTAATTGAAAGTATCATGAAGGTCGGAAGATAAAATATACGTTGAGATTACAGGAGACTGTAGTTTTTTGGCAACCTAACAACGCATTTCATTGAATGAGTTATTCGCCAGTCTTTGCTTAAGGCTACATCAAAAGGAAACAAACCTTAGAGATAGAACGTAGAACTACTGTATTGTGTCAAGTTTCAAGAAGCTACCACAAACGGTGTTGATTTAGAGTTCGAACTGCATCTGTCAATATAGCAGAAAACAGAGTGAAACCTAAAAATTCAAACTGTTCCTGGAAACGAATGCTTCAATCTAGGAGAACTAAACTTGGGCATCCAAGTGGGATTGGTTTACTGATCATTACGTGAATGTATCATGAAGATTGGATGAAAAAATATATGTTGTGATTTCAGGAGACTCTAGTGTTTAGATGTTTGGCAACCCCTTTCCATATAAGTGTTATTTGCAGTCCCTGCATTAGGCTACATCAAGAGGAAACAAACCTTAGAGATAGAACGTAGAGCTTCTGTATTGTGTCAAGTTTCAAGAAGCTAGCACAAACTGTGTTTGATTTAGAGATCGAACTGCATCTGTCATTATAGGAGAAAACAGAGTGAAACATAAAAATTCAAACTGTTACTGCAAACGAATGCTTCAACATAGGAGAACTAAACTTGGGCATCCAAGTTGGATTGGTGTACTGCTCATTACTTGAAAGTATCATGAAGGTCGGAAGAAAAAATATATGTTGTGATTTCAGGAGACTGTAGTTTTTTGGCAGCCTAACAACGCCTTTCATTGAATGAGTTATTCTCCAGTCTCTGCTTAAGGCTACATCCATAGGAAACAAACCTTAAAGATAAAACTTAGAACTACTGTATTGTGTCAAGTTTCAAGAAGCTAGCACAAACCGTGTTGATTTAGATTTCGAACTGCATCTGTCAATATAGGAGAAAACAGAGTGAAACCTAAAAATTCAAACTGTTACTGCAAACGAATGCTTCAACCTAGGAGAACGAAACTTGGGCATCCAAGTTTGATTGGTGTACTGCTCATAACTTGAAAGTATCATGAAGGTCGGAAGAAAAAATATATGTTGTAATTTCAGGAGACTGTAGTTTTTTGGCAGCCTAACAATGCCTTTCATTTAATGAGTTATTCTCCAGGCTCTGCTTAAGCCTACATCAAGAGGAAAAAAACCTTAGAGATACAACATAGAACTACTGTATTGTGTCAAGTTTCAAGAAGGTAGCACAAACCGTGTTGATTTAGAGTTCGTACTGCATTTGTCAATATAGGAGAAAACAAAGTGAAACCTAAAAATTCAAACTGTTCCTGGAAACGAATGCTTCAATCTAGGAGAACTAAACTTGGGCATCCAAGTGGGATTGGTTTACTGATCATTACGTGAATGTATCATGAAGATTGGATGAAAAAATATATGTTGTGATTTCATTAGACTCTAGTGTTTAGAAGTTTGGCAACCCCTTTCCATATAAGTGTTATTCGCAGTCCCTGCATTAGGCTACATCAAGAGGAAACAAACCTTAGAGATTGAACGTAGAGCTACTGTATTGTGTCAAGTTTCAAGAAGCTAGCACAAACTGTGTTTGATTTAGAGATCGAACTGCATCTGTCATTATAGGAGAAAACAGAGTGAAACATAAAAATTCAAACTGTTACTGCAAACGAATGCTTCAACTTAGGAGAACTAAACTTGGGCATCCAAGTTGGATTGGTGTACTGCTCATTACTTGAAAGTATCATGAAGGTCGGAAGAAAAAATATATGTTGTGATTTCAGGAGACGGTAGTTTTTTGGCAGCCTAACAACGCCTTTCAATGAATGAGTTATTCACCAGTCTTTGCTTAATACTACATCAAGAAGAATCAAACCTTAGAGATAGAACGTAGAACTAATGTATTGTGTCAAGTTTCAAGAAGCTAGCACAAACCGTGTTGATTTAGATTTCGAACTGCATCTGTCAATATAGGAGAAAACAGAGTGAAACCTAAAAATTCAAACTGTTACTGCAAACGAATGCTTCAGACTAGAAGAACGAAACTAGGGCATCCAAGTTTGATTGGTGTACTGCTCATTACTTGAAAGTATCATGAAGTTCGGAAGGAAAAATATATGTTGTGATTTCAGGAGACTGCAGTATTTTGGCAGCCTAACAACGCCTTTCATTGAATGAGTTATTCTCCAGTCTCTGCTTAAGGCTACATCCATAGGAAACAAACCTTAAAGATAAAACTTAGAACTACTGTATTGTGTCAAGTTTCAAGAAGCTAGCACAAACCGTGTTGATTTAGAGTTCGTACTGCATCTGTCAATATAGGAGAAAACAGAGTGAAACCTAAAAATTCAAACTGTTCCTGGAAACGAATGCTTCAATCTAGGAGAACTAAACTTGGGCATCCAAGTGGGATTGGTGTACTGCTCATTACTTGAAAGTATCATGAAGGTCGGAAGAAAAAATATATGTTGTGATTTCAGGAGACTGTAGTTTTTTGGCAGCCTAACAACGCCATTCATTGAATGAGTTATTCTCCAGTCTCTGCTTGAGGCTACATCAAGAGGAAACAAAACTTAGAGATAGAACGTAGAACTACTGTATTGTGTCAAGTTTCAAGAAGCTAGCACAAACCGTGTTGATTTAGAGTTCGAACTGCATCTGTCAAAATAGGAGAAAACAGAGTGAAACCTAAAAATTCAAACTGTTACTGCAAACGAATGCTTCAACCTAGAAGAACGAAACAAGGGCATCCAAGTTTGATTGGTGTACTGCTCATTACTTGAAAGTATCATGAAGGTCGGAAGAAAAAATATATGTTGAGATTACAGAAGACTGTACTTTTTTGGCAACCTAACAACGCATTTCATTGAATGAGTTATTCGCCAGTCTTTGCTTAAGGCTACATCAAGAGGAAACAAACCTTAGAGATAGAACGTAGAACTACTGTATTGTGTCAAGTTTCAAGAAGCTAGCACAAACCGTGTTGATTTAGAGTTCGAACTGCATCTGTCAATATAGGAGAAAACAGAGTGAAACCTAAAAATTCAAACTGTTCCTGGAAACGAATGCTTCAATCTAGGAGAACTAAACTTGGGCATCCAAGTGGGATTGGTGTACTGATCATTACGTGAATGTATCATGAAGATTGGATGAAAAAATATATGTTGAGATTTCAGGAGACTCTAGTGTTTGGAAGTTTGGCAACCCCTTTCCATATAAGTGTTATTCGCAGTCCCTGCATTAGGCTACATCAAGAGGAAACAATACTTAGAGATAGAACGTAGAACTACTGTATTGTGTCAAGTTTCAAGAACCTAGCACAAACTGTGTTTGATTTAGAGATCGAACTGCATCTGTCAATATAGGAGAAAACAGAGTGAAACCTAAAAATACAAACTGTTACTGCAAACGAATACTTCAACCTAGGAGAACGAAACTTGGGCATCCAAGTTGGATTGGTGTACTGCTCATTACTTGAAAGTATCATGAAGGTCGGAAGAAAAAATATATGTTTTGATTTTGGAGACTGTAGTTTTTGGCAGTCTAACAACGCTTTTCATTGAATGAGTTATTCTCCAGTCTCTGCTTAAGGCTACATCAAGAGGAAACAAACCTTAGAGATACAACGTAGGACTACTGTATTTTGTCAAGTTTCAAGAAGCTGGCACAAACCGTGTGAATTTAGAGTTCGAACTGCATCTGTCAATATAGGAGAAAACAGAGTGAAACCTAAAAATTCAAACTGTTACTGCAAACGAATGCTTCAACCTAGAAGAACCAAACTAGGGCATCCAAGTTTGATTGGTGTACTGCTCATTACTTGAAAGTATCATGAAGGTCGGAAGAAAAAATATATGTTGAGATTACAGAAGACTGTAGTTTTTTGGCAACCTAACATCACATTTCATTGAATGAGTTATTCGCCAGTCTTTGCTTAACGCTACATCAAGAGGAAACAAATCTTAGAGATAGAACGTAGAACTACTGTATTGTGTCAAGTTTCAAGAATCTTGCACAAACCGTGTTGATTTAGAGTTCGAACTCCATCTGTCAATACAGGAGAAAACAGAGTGAAACCTAAAAATTCAAACTGTTCCTGGAAACGAATGCTTCAATCTAGGAGAACTAAACTTGGGCATCCAAGTGGGATTGTTGTACTGATCATTACGTGAATGTATCATGAAGATTGGATGAAAAAATATATGTTGAGATTTCAGGAGACTCTAGTGTTGGAAGTGTGGCAAACCCTTTCCATATAAGTGTTATTCGCAATCCCTGCATTAGGCTACATCAAGAGGAAACAAAACTTAGATATAGAACGTAGAACTACTGTATTGTGTCAAGTTTCAAGAAGCTAGCACAAACTGTGTTTGATTTAGAGATCGAACTGCATCTGTCAATATAGGAGAAAACAGAGTGAAACCTGAAAATTCAAACTGTTACTGCAAACGAATGCTTCAACCTAGAAGAACGAAACTAGGGCATCCAAGTTTGATTGGTGTACTGCTCATTACTTGAAAGTATCATGAAGGTCAGAAGAAAAAATATATGTTGAGATTACAGGAGACTGTAGTTTTTTAGCAACCTAACAACACATTTCATTGAATGAGTTATTCGCCAGTGTTTGCTTAAGGCTACATCAAGACGAAACAAACCTTAGAGATAGAACGTAGAACTACTGTATTGTGTCAAGTTTCAAGAAGCTAGCACAAACCGTGTTGATTTAGAGTACGAACTGCATCTGTCAATATAGGAGAAAACAGAGTGAAACCTAAAAATTCAAACTGTTAATACAAACGAATGCTTCAACCTAGGAGAACGAATCTTGGGCATCCAAGTTGATTGGTGTACTGCTCATTACTTGAAAGTATCATGAAGTTCGGAAGAAAAAATATATGTTCTGATTTCAGGAGACTGTAGTTTTTTGGCAGCCTAACAATGCCTTTCATTGAATGAGTTATTCTCCAGTCTCTGCTGAAGGCTACATCAAGACGAAACAAACCTTAGAGATAGAACGTAGAACTACTGTATTGTGTCAAGTTTCAAGAAGCTAGCAGAAACCGTGTTTGATTTAGAGTTCGAACTGCATCTGTCAATATAGGAGAAAACAGAGTGAAACCTAAAAATTCAAACTGTTACTGCAAACGAATGCTTTAACCTAGGAGAACAAAACTTGGGCATCCAAGTTTGATTGGTGTACTGCTCATTACTTGAAAGTATCATGAAGTTCTGAAGAAAAAATATATGTTGTGATTTCAGGAGACTTTACTTTTTTGGCAGCCTAACAACGCCTTTCATTGAATGAGTTATTCTCCATTCTCTGCTTAAGGCTACATCAAGACCAAACAAACCTTAGAGATAGAACGTAGAACTACTGTATTGTGTCATGTTTCAAGAGCTAGCAGAAACCGTGTTTGATTTAGAGTTCGAACTGCATCTGTCAATATAGGAGAAAACAGAGTGAAACCTAAAAATTCAAACTGTTACTGCAAACGAATGCT
>NW_027516343.1:36734-61072 GCF_048772815.1 Callospermophilus lateralis
CTGCTTAAAGCTACATCAAGAGGAAACAAACCTTAGAGATAGAACGTAGAACTACTGTATTGTGTCAAGTTTCAAGAAGCTAGCACAAACCGTGTTTGATTTAGAGTTCTAACTGCATCTGTCAATATAGGAGAAAACAGAGTGAAACCTAAAAATTCAAACTGTTACTGCAAACGAATGCTTCAACGTAAAAGAATGAAACTTGAGCATCCAAGTGGGATTGGTGTACTGATCATTACTTGAAAGTATCATGAAGATTGGATGAAAAAATATATGTTGAGATTTTGGAGACACTAGAGTTTTGGAAGTTTGGCAACCCCTTCAATATGAGTGTTATTCGCCAGTCCCTGCTTTAGGCTACATCAAGAGGAAACAAACCTTAGAGATAGAACATAGAACTACTGTATTGTGTCAAGTTTCAAGAAGCTAGCACAAACCGTGTTTGATTTAGAGTTCTAACTGCATCTGTCAATATAGGAGAAAGCAGAGTGAAACCTAAAAATTCAAACTGTTACTGCAAACGAATGCTTCAACGTAAAAGAATGAAACTTGAGCATCCAAGTGGGATTGGTGTACTGATCATTACTTGAAAGTATCATGAAGATTGGATGAAAAAATATATGTTGAGATTTTGGAGACACTAGTGTTTTGGAAGTTTGGCAACCCCTTCAATATGAGTGTTATTCGCCAGTCCCTGCTTTAGGCTACATCAAGAGGAAACAAACCTTAGAGATAGAACATAGAACTACTGTATTGTGTCAAGTTTCAAGAAGCTAGCACAAACCGTGTTTGATTTAGAGTTCTAACTGCATCTGTCAATATAGGAGAAAACAGAGTGAAACCTAAAAATTCAAACTGTTACTGCAAACGAATGCTTCAACGTAAAAGAACGAAACTTGAGCATCCAAGTGGGATTGGTGTACTGATCATTACTTGAAAGTATCATGAAGATTGGATGAAAAAATATATGTTGAGATTTCAGGAGACTCTAGTGTTTTCGAAGTTTGGCAACCCCTTCAATATGAGTGTTATTCGCCAGTCCCTGGTTTAGGCTACATCAAGAGGAAAGAAACCTTAGAGACAGAACGTAGAACTAATGTATTGTGTCAAGTTTCAAGAAGCTAGCACAAACCGTATTTGATTTAGAGTTCGAACGCATCTGTCAATATAGTAGAAAACAGAGTGAAACCTAAAAATTCAAACTGTTACTGCAAACGAATGCTTCAACCTAGGAGAACGAAACTTGGGCATCCAAGTTTGATTGGTGTACTGCTCATTACTTGAAAGTATCATGAAGCGAGGAAGCAAAAATTTATGTTGAGATTTCAGGAGACTCTAGTGTTTTGGCCGCCTAACAACGCCTTTCATTGAATGTTTCATTCACCAGTATCTGCTTAAAGCTACATCAAGAGGAAACAAACCTTAGAGATAGAACGTAGAACTACTGTATTGTGTCAAGTTTCAAGAAGCTAGCACAAACCGTGTTTGATTTAGAGTTCTAACTGCATCTGTCAATATAGGAGAAAACAGAGTGAAACCTAAAAATTCAAACTGTTACTGCAAACGAATGCTTCAACGTAAAAGAATGAAACTTGAGCATCCAAGTGGGATTGGTGTACTGATCATTACTTGAAAGTATCATGAAGATTGGATGAAAAAATATATGTTGAGATTTTGGAGAAACTAGAGTTTTGGAAGTTTGGCAACCCCTTCAATATGAGTGTTATTCGCCAGTCCCTGCTTTAGGCTACATCAAGAGGAAACAAACCTTAGAGATAGAACATAGAACTACTGTATTGTGTCAAGTTTCAAGAAGCTAGCACAAACCGTGTTTGATTTAGAGTTCTAACTGCATCTGTCAATATAGGAAAAAACAGAGTGAAACCTAAAAATTCAAACTGTTACTGCAAACGAATGCTTCAACGTAAAAGAACGAAACTTGAGCATCCAAGTGGGATTGGTGTACTGATCATTACTTGAAAGTATCATGAAGATTGGATGAAAAAATATATGTTGAGATTTCAGGAGACTCTAGTGTTTTGGAAGTTTGGCAACCCCTTCAATATGAGTGTTATTCGCCAGTCCCTGCTTTAGGCTACATCAAGAGGAAAGAAACCTTAGAGACAGAACGTAGAACTAATGTATTGTGTCAAGTTTCAAGAAGCTAGCAAAAACCGTATTTGATTTAGAGTTCGAACACATCTGTCAATATAGTAGAAAACAGAGTGAAACCTAAAAATTCAAACTGTTACTGCAAACGAATGCTTCAACCTAGGAGAACGAAACTTGGGCATCCAAGTTTGATTGGTGTACTGCTCATTACTTGAAAGTATCATGAAGCGAGGAAGCAAAAATTTATGTTGAGATTTCAGGAGACTCTAGTGTTTTGGCCGCCTAACAACGCCTTTCATTGAATGTTTCATTCACCAGTATCTGCTTAAAGCTACATCAAGAGGAAACAAACCTTAGAGATAGAACGTAGAACTACTGTATTGTGTCAAGTTTCAAGAAGCTAGCACAAACCGTGTTTGATTTAGAGTTCTAACTGCATCTGTCAATATAGGAGAAAACAGAGTGAAACCTAAAAATTCAAACTGTTACTGCAAACGAATGCTTCAATGTAAAAGAACGAAACTTGAGCATCCAAGTGGGATTGGTGTACTGATCATTACTTGAAAGTATCATGAAGATTGGATGAAAAAATATATGTTGAGATTTCAGGAGACTCTAGTGTTTTGGAAGTTTGGCAACCCCTTCAATATGAGTGTTATTCGCCAGTCCCTGCTTTAGGCTACATCAAGAGGAAACAAACCTTAGAGATAGAACGTAGAACTACTGTTTTGTGTCAAGTTTCAAGAAGCTAGCACAAACCGTGTTTGATTTAGAGTTCTAACTGCATCTGTCAATATAGGAGAAAACAGAGTGAAACCTAAAAATTCAAACTGTTACTGCAAACGAATGCTTCAACGTAAAAGAATGAAACTTGAGCATCCAAGTGGGATTGGTGTACTGATCATTACTTGAAAGTATCATGAAGATTGGATGAAAAAATATATGTTGAGATTTTGGAGACACTAGAGTTTTGGAAGTTTGGCAACCCCTTCAATATGAGTGTTATTCGCCAGTCCCTGCTTTAGGCTACATCAAGAGGAAACAAACCTTAGAGATAGAACATAGAACTACTGTATTGTGTCAAGTTTCAAGAAGCTAGCACAAACCGTGTTTGATTTAGAGTTCTAACTGCATCTGTCAATATAAGAGAAAACAGAGTGAAACCTAAAAATTCAAACTGTTACTGCAAACGAATGCTTCAACGTAAAAGAACGAAACTTGAGCATCCAAGTGGGATTGGTGTACTGATCATTACTTGAAAGTATCATGAAGATTGGATGAAAAAATATATGTTGAGATTTCAGGAGACTCTAGTGTTTTGGAAGTTTGGCAACCCCTTCAATATGAGTGTTATTCGCCAGTCCCTGCTTTAGGCTACATCAAGAGGAAAGAAACCTTAGAGACAGAACGTAGAACTAATGTATTGTGTCAAGTTTCAAGAAGCTAGCAAAAACCGTATTTGATTTAGAGTTCGAACACATCTGTCAATATAGTAGAAAACAGAGTGAAACCTAAAAATTCAAACTGTTACTGCAAACGAATGCTTCAACCTAGGAGAACGAAACTTGGGCATCCAAGTTTGATTGGTGTACTGCTCATTACTTGAAAGTATCATGAAGCGAGGAAGCAAAAATTTATGTTGAGATTTCAGGAGACTCTAGTGTTTTGGCCGCCTAACAACGCCTTTCATTGAATGTTTCATTCACCAGTATCTGCTTAAAGCTACATCAAGAGGAAACAAACCTTAGAGATAGAACGTAGAACTACTGTATTGTGTCAAGTTTCAAGAAGCTAGCACAAACCGTGTTTGATTTAGAGTTCTAACTGCATCTGTCAATATAGGAGAAAACAGAGTGAAACCTAAAAATTCAAACTGTTACTGCAAACGAATGCTTCAATGTAAAAGAACGAAACTTGAGCATCCAAGTGGGATTGGTGTACTGATCATTACTTGAAAGTATCATGAAGATTGGATGAAAAAATATATGTTGAGATTTCAGGAGACTCTAGTGTTTTGGAAGTTTGGCAACCCCTTCAATATGAGTGTTATTCGCCAGTCCCTGCTTTAGGCTACATCAAGAGGAAACAAACCTTAGAGATAGAACGTAGAACTACTGTTTTGTGTCAAGTTTCAAGAAGCTAGCACAAACCGTGTTTGATTTGGAGTTCTAACTGCATCTGTCAATATAGGAGAAAACAGAGTGAAACCTAAAAATTCAAACTGTTACTGCAAACGAATGCTTCAATGTAAAAGAACGAAACTTGAGCATCCAAGTGGGATTGGTGTACTGATCATTACTTGAAAGTATCATGAAGATTGGATGAAAAAATATATGTTGAGATTTCAGGAGACTCTAGTGTTTTGGAAGTTTGGCAACCCCTTCAATATGAGTGTTATTCGCCAGTCCCTGCTTTAGGCTACATCAAGAGGAAACAAACCTTAGAGATAGAACGTAGAACTACTGTTTTGTGTCAAGTTTCAAGAAGCTAGCACAAACCGTGTTTGATTTGGAGTTCTAACTGCATCTGTCAATATAGGAGAAAACAGAGTAAAACCTAAAAATTCAAACTGTTACTGCAAACGAATGCTTCAACGTAAAAGAACGAAACTTGAGCATCCAAGTGGGATTGGTGTACTGATCATTACTTGAAAGTATCATAAAGATTGGATGAAAAAATATATATTGAGATTTCAGGAGACTCTAGTGTTTTGGAAGTTTGGCAACCCCTTCAATATGAGTGTTATTCGCCAGTCCCTGCTTTACGCTACATCAAGAGGAAACAAACCTTAGAGACAGAACGTAGAACTAATGTATTGTGTCAAGTTTCAAGAAGCTAGCACAAACCGTATTTGATTTAGATTTCGAACGCATCTGTCAATATAGTAGAAAACAGAGTGAAACCTAAAAATTCAAACTGTTACTGCAAACGAATGCTTCAACCTAGGAGAACGAAACTTGGGCATCCAAGTTTGATTGGTGTACTGCTCATTACTTGAAAGTATCATGAAGCGAGGAAGCAAAAATTTATGTTGAGATTTCAGGAGACTCTAGTGTTTTGGCCGCCTAACAACGCCTTTCATTCAATGTGTCATTCACCAGTATCTGCTTAAGGCTACATCAAGAGGAAGCAAACCTTAGAGATAGAACGTAGAACTACTGTATTGTGTCAAGTTTCAAGAAGCTAGCACAAACCGTGTTTGATTTAGAGTTCTAACTGCATCTGTCAATATAGGAGAAAGCAGAGTGAAACCTAAAAATTCAAACTGTTACTGCAAACGAATGCTTCAACGTAAAAGAATGAAACTTGAGCATCCATGTGGGATTGGTGTACTGATCATTACTTGAAAGTATCATGAAGATTGGATGAAAAAATATATGTTGAGATTTTGGAGACACTAGTGTTTTGGAAGTTTGGCAACCCCTTCAATATGAGTGTTATTCGCCAGTCCCTGCTTTAGGCTACATCAAGAGGAAACAAACCTTAGAGATAGAACATAGAACTACTGTATTGTGTCAAGTTTCAAGAAGCTAGCACAAACCGTGTTTGATTTAGAGTTCTAACTGCATCTGTCATATAGGAGAAAACAGAGTGAAACCTAAAAATTCAAACTGTTACTGCAAACGAATGCTTCAACGTAAAAGAACGAAACTTGAGCATCCAAGTGGGATTGGTGTACTGATCATTACTTGAAAGTATCATGAAGATTGGATGAAAAAATATATGTTGAGATTTCAGGAGACTCTAGTGTTTTGGAAGTTTGGCAACCCCTTCAATATGAGTGTTATTCGCCAGTCCCTGCTTTAGGCTACATCAAGAGGAAAGAAACCTTAGAGACAGAACGTAGAACTAATGTATTGTGTCAAGTTTCAAGAAGCTAGCACAAACCGTATTTGATTTAGAGTTCGAACGCATCTGTCAATATAGTAGAAAACAGAGTGAAACCTAAAAATTCAAACTGTTACTGCAAACGAATGCTTCAACCTAGGAGAACGAAACTTGGGCATCCAAGTTTGATTGGTGTACTGCTCATTACTTGAAAGTGTCATGAAGCGAGGAAGCAAAAATTTATGTTGAGATTTCAGGAGACTCTAGTGTTTTGGCCGCCTAACAACGCCTTTCATTGAATGTTTCATTCACCAGTATCTGCTTAAAGCTACATCAAGAGGAAACAAACCTTAGAGATAGAACGTAGAACTACTGTATTGTGTCAAGTTTCAAGAAGCTAGCACAAACCGTGTTTGATTTAGAGTTCTAACTGCATCTGTCAATATAGGAGAAAACAGAGTGAAACCTAAAAATTCAAACTGTTACTGCAAACGAATGCTTCAACGTAAAAGAATGAAACTTGAGCATCCAAGTGGGATTGGTGTACTGATCATTACTTGAAAGTATCATGAAGATTGGATGAAAAAATATATGTTGAGATTTTGGAGACACTAGAGTTTTGGAAGTTTGGCAACCCCTTCAATATGAGTGTTATTCGCCAGTCCCTGCTTTAGGCTACATCAAGAGGAAACAAACCTTAGAGATAGAACATAGAACTACTGTATTTTGTCAAGTTTCAAGAAGCTAGCACAAACCGTGTTTGATTTAGAGTTCTAACTGCATCTGTCAATATAGGAGAAAACAGAGTGAAACCTAAAAATTCAAACTGTTACTGCAAACGAATGCTTCAACGTAAAAGAACGAAACTTGAGCATCCAAGTGGGATTGGTGTACTGATCATTACTTGAAAGTATCATGAAGATTGGATGAAAAAATATATGTTGAGATTTCAGGAGACTCTAGTGTTTTGGAAGTTTGGCAACCCCTTCAATATGAGTGTTATTCGCCAGTCCCTGCTTTAGGCTACATCAAGAGGAAAGAAACCTTAGAGACAGAACGTAGAACTAATGTATTGTGTCAAGTTTCAAGAAGCTAGCACAAACCGTATTTGATTTAGAGTTCGAACGCATCTGTCAATATAGTAGAAAACAGAGTGAAACCTAAAAATTCAAACTGTTACTGCAAACGAATGCTTCAACCTAGGAGAACGAAACTTGGGCATCCAAGTTTGATTGGTGTACTGCTCATTACTTGAAAGTATCATGAAGCGAGGAAGCAAAAATTTATGTTGAGATTTCAGGAGACTCTAGTGTTTTGGCCGCCTAACAACGCCTTTCATTGAATGTTTCATTCACCAGTATCTGCTTAAAGCTACATCAAGAGGAAACAAACCTTAGAGATAGAACGTAGAACTACTGTATTGTGTCAAGTTTCAAGAAGCTAGCACAAACCGTGTTTGATTTAGAGTTCTAACTGCATCTGTCAATATAGGAGAAAACAGAGAGAAACCTAAAAATTCAAACTGTTACTGCAAACGAATGCTTCAACGTAAAAGAACGAAACTTGAGCATCCAAGTGGGATTGGTGTACTGATCATTACTTGAAAGTATCATGAAGATTGGATGAAAAAATATAAATTGAGATTTCAGGAGACTCTAGTGTTTTGGAAGTTTGGCAACTCCTTTCATTATAAGTGTTATTTGCCAGTCCCTGCTTTAGGCTACATCAAGAGGAAACAAACCTTAGAGATAGAACGTAGAACTAATGTATTGGTTCAAGTTTCAAGAAGCTAGCACAAACCGTGTTTGATATAGTTCGAACTGCGTCTGTCAATATAGGAGAAAACAGAGTGAAACCTAAAAATTCAAACTGTTACTGCAAACGAATGCTTCAACGCAAAAGAACGAAACGTGAGCATCCAAGTGGGATTGTTGTACTGATCATTACTTGAAAGTATCATGAAGATTGGATGAAAAAATATATGTTGAGATTTCAGGAGACTCTAGTGTTTTGAAAGTTTGGCAACCCCTTCAATATGAGTGTCATTCGCCAGTCCGTGCTTTAGGCTACATCAAGAGGAAACAAACCTTAGAGATAGATCGTAGAACTAATGTATTGTGTCAAGTTTCAAGAAGCTAGCACAAACCGTGTTTATTTAGAGTTCGAACGCATCTGTCAATATAGTAGAAAACAGAGTGAAACCTAAAAATTCAAACTGTTACTGCAAACGAATGCTTCAACCTAGGAGAACGAAACATGGGCATCCAAGTTTGATTGGTGTACTGCTCATTACTTGAAAGTATCATGAAGGTCGGAAGCAAAAATTTATGTTGAGATTTCAGGAGACTCTAGTGTTTTGGCAGCCTAACAACGCCTTTCATTGAATGTGTCATTCACCAGTATCTGCTTAAGTGTACATCAAGAGGAAACAAACCTTAGAGATAGAACGTAGAACTACTGTATTGTGTCAAGTTTCAAGAAGCTAGCACAAACCGTGTTTGATTTGGAGTTCTAACTGCATCTGTCAATATAGGAGAAAACAGAGTGAAACCTAAAAATTCAAACTGTTACTGCAAACGAATGCTTCAACGTAAAAGAACGAAACTTGAGCATCCAAGTGGGATTGGTGTACTGATCATTACTTGAAAGTATCATGAAGATTGGATGAAAAAATATATGTTGAGATTTCAGGAGACTCTAGTGTTTTGGAAGTTTGGCAACCCCTTCAATATGAGTGTTATTCGCCAGTCTTTGCTTTAGGCTACATCAAGAGGAAACAAACCTTAGAGATAGAACGTAGAACTACTGTTTTGGGTCAAGTTTCAAGAAGCTAGCACAAACCGTGTTTGATTTGGAGTTCTAACTGCATCTGTCAATATAGGAGAAAACAGAGTGAAACCTAAAAATTCAAACTGTTACTGCAAACGAATGCTTCAACGTAAAAGAACGAAACTTGAGCATCCAAGTGGGATTGGTGTACTGATCATTACTTGAAAGTATCATGAAGATTGGATGAAAAAATATATGTTGAGATTTTGGAGACTCTAGTGTTTTGGAAGTTTGGCAACCCCTTCAATATGAGTGTTATTCGCCAGTCCCTGCTTTAGGCTACATCAAGAGGAAACAAACCTTAGAGATAGAACGTAGAACTAATGTATTGTGTCAAGTTTCAAGAAGCTAGCACAAACCGTGTTTGATTTGGAGTTTTAACTGCATCTGTCAATATAGGAGAAAACAGAGTGAAACCTAAAAATTCAAACTGTTACTGCAAACGAATGCTTCAACGTAAAAGAACGAAACTTGAGCATCCAAGTGGGATTGGTGTACTGATCATTACTTGAAAGTATCATGAAGATTGGATGAAAAAATATATATTGAGATTTCAGGAGACTCTAGTGTTTTGGAAGTTTGGCAACTTTTTTCATTATAAGTGTTATTCGCCAGTCCCTGCTTTAGGCTTCATCAAGAGGAAACAAACCTTAGAGACAGAACGTAGAACTAATGTATTGTGTCAAGTTTCAAGAAGCTAGCACAAACCGTATTTGATTTAGAGTTCGAACTCATCTGTCAATATAGTAGAAAACAGAGTGAAACCTAAAAATTCAAACTGTTACTGCAAACGAATGCTTCAACCTAGGAGAACGAAACTTGGGCATCCAAGTTTGATTGGTGTACTGCTCATTACTTGAAAGTATCATGAAGCGAGGAAGCAAAAATTTATGTTGAGATTTCAGGAGACTCTAGTGTTTTGGCCGCCTAACAACGCCTTTCATTGAATGTTTCATTCACCAGTATCTGCTTAAAGCTACATCAAGAGGAAACAAACCTTAGAAATAGAACGTAGAACTACTGTATTGTGTCAAGTTTCAAGAAGCTAGCACAAACCGTGTTTGATTTAGAGTTCTAACTGCATCTGTCAATATAGGAGAAAACAGAGTGAAACCTAAAAATTCAAACTGTTACTGCAAACGAATGCTTCAACCTAGGAGAACGAAACTTGGGCATCCAAGTTTGATTGGTGTACTGCTCATTACTTGAAAGTATCATGAAGGTCGGAAGCAAAAATTTATGTTGAGATTTCAGGAGACTCTAGTGTTTTGGCAGCCTAACAACGCCTTTCATTGTCTGTGTCATTCACCAGTATCTGGTTAAGGCTACATCAAGAGGAATCAAACCTTAGAAATAGAACGTAGAACTACTGTATTGTGTCAAGTTTCAAGAAGCTAGCACAAACCGTGTTTGATTACGAGTTCTAACTGCATCTGTCAATATAGGAGAAAACAGAGTGAAACATAAAAATTCAAACTGTTACTGCAAACGAATGCTTCAACGTAAAAGAATGAAACTTGAGCATCCAAGTGGGATTGGTGTACTGATCATTACTTGAAAGTATCATGAAGATTGGATGAAAAAATATATATTGAGATTTCAGGAGATTCTAGTGTTTTGGAAGTTTGGCAACTTTATTCATTATAAGTGTTATTCGCCAGTCCCTGCTTTAGGCTTCATCAAGAGGAAACAAACCTTAGAGACAGAACGTAGAACTAATGTATTGTGTCAAGTTTCAAGAAGCTAGCACAAACCGTATTTGATTTAGAGTTCGAACGCATCTGTCAATATAGTAGAAAACAGAGTGAAACCTAAAAATTCAAACTGTTACTGCAAACGAATGCTTCAACCTAGGAGAACGAAACTTGGGCATCCAAGTTTGATTGGTGTACTGCTCATTACTTGAAAGTATCATGAAGCTCGGAAGCAAAAATTTATGTTGAGATTTCAGGAGACTCTAGTGTTTTGGCCGCCTAACAACGCCTTTCATTGAATGTTTCATTCACCAGTATCTGCTTAAAGCTACATCAAGAGGAAACAAACCTTAGAAATAGAACGTAGAACTACTGTATTGTGTCAAGTTTCAAGAAGCTAGCACAAACCGTGTTTGATTTAGAGTTCTAACTGCATCTGTCAATATAGGAGAAAACAGAGTGAAACCTAAAAATTCAAACTGTTACTGCAAACGAATGCTTCAACGTAAAAGAACGAAACTTGAGCATCCAAGTGGAATTGGTGTACTGATCATTACTTGAAAGTATCATGAAGATTGGATGAAAAAATATATGTTGAGATTTCAGGAGACTCTAGTGTTTTGGAAGTTTATCATCTCCTTTCATTATAAGTGTTATACGCCAGTCCCTGCTTTAGGCTACATCAAGAGGAAACAAACCTTAGAGACAGAACGTAGAACTAATGTATTGTGTCAAGTTTCAAGAAGCTAGCACAAACCGTGTTTGATTTAGAGTTCTAACTGCATCTGTCAATATAGGAGAAAACAGAGTGAAACCTAAAAATTCAAACTGTTACTGCAAACGAATGCTTCAATGTAAAAGAACGAAACTTGAGCATCCAAGTGGAATTGGTGTACTGATCATTACTTGAAAGTATCATGAAGATTGGATGAAAAAATATATGTTGAGATTTCAGGAGACTCTAGTGTTTTGGAAGTTTGGCAACTCCTTTCATTATAAGTGTTATTCGCCAGTCCCTGCTTTAGGCTACATCAAGAGGAAACAAACCTTAGAGATAGAACATAGAACTAATGTATTGTGTCAAGTTTCAAGAAGGTAGCACAAACCGTGTTTGATATAGTTCGAACTGCATCTGTCAATATAGGAGAAAACAGAGTGAAACCTAAAAATTCAAACTGTTACTGCAAATGAATGCTTCAACCTAGGAGAACGAAACTTGGGCATCCAAGTTTAATTGGTGTACTGATCATTACTTGAAAGTATCATGAAGATTGGATGAAAAAATATATGTTGAGATTTCAGGAGACTCTAGTGTTTTGGAAATTTGGCAACCCCTTCAATATGAGTGTTATTCGCCAGTCCCTGCTTTAGGCTACATCAAGAGGAAACAAACCTTAGAGATAGATCGTAGAACTAATGTATTGTGTCAAGTTTCAAGAAGCTAGCACAAACCGTGTTTGATTTAGAGTTCGAACGCATCTGTCAATATAGTCCAAAACAGAGTGAAACCTAAAAATTCAAACTGTTACTGCAAACGAATGCTTCAACCTAGGAGAACGAAACGTGGGCATCCAAGTTTGATTGGTGTACTGCTCATTACTTGAAAGTATCATGAAGGTCGGAAGCAAAAATTTATGTTGAGATTTCAGGAGACTCTAGTGTTTTGGCAGCCTAACAACGCCTTTCATTGACTGTGTCATTCACCAGTATCTGGTTAAGGCTACATCAAGAGGAATCAAACCTTAGAAATACAACGTAGAACTACTATATTGTGTCAAGTTTCAAGAAGCTAGCACAAACCGTGTTTGATTTAGAGTTCTAACTGCATCTGTCAATATAGGAGAAAACAGAGTGAAACCTAAAAATTCAAACTGTTACTGCAAACGAATGCTTCAACGTAAAAGAATGAAACTTGAGCATCCAAGTGGGATTGGTGTACTGATCATTACTTGAAAGTATCATGAAGATTGGATGAAAAAATATAAGTTGAGATTTTGGAGACTCTAGTGTTTTGGAAGTTTGGCAACCCCTTCAATATGAGTGTTATTCGCCAGTCCCTGCTTTAGGCTACATCAAGAGGAAACAAACCTTAGAAACAGAACGTAGAACTAATGTATTGCGTCAAGTTTCAAGAAGCTAGCACAAAACGTGTTTGATTTGGAGTTCTAACTGCATCTGTCAATTTAGGAGAAAACAGAGTGAAACCTAAAAATTCAAACTGTTACTGCAAACGAATGCTTCAACGTAAAAGAACGAAACTTGAGCATCCAAGTGGGATTGGTGTACTGATCATTACTTGAAAGTATCATGAAGATTGGATGAAAAAATATATATTGAGATTTCATTAGACTCTAGTGTTTGGGAAGTTTGGCAACTCCTTTCATTATAAGTGTTATTCGCCAGTCCCTGCTTTAGGCTACATCAAGAGGAAACAAACCTTAGAGATAGAACGTAGAACTAATGTATTGTGTCAAGTTTCAAGAAGCTAGAACAAACCGTGTTTGATATAGTTCGAACTGCGTCTGTCAATATAGGAGAAAACAGAGTGAAACCTAAAAATTCAAACTGTTACTGCAAACGAATGCTTCAACCTAGGAGAACGAAACTTGGGCATCCAAGTTTGATTGGTGTACTGCTCATTACTTGAAAGTATCATGAAGCTCGGAAGCAAAAATTTATGTTGAGATTTCAGGAGACTCTAGTGTTTTGGCCGCCTAACAACGCCTTTCATTGAATGTTTCATTCACCAGTATCTGCTTAAAGCTACATCAAGAGGAAACAAACCTTAGAGATAGAACGTAGAACTACTGTATTGTGTCAAGTTTCAAGAAGCTAGCACAAACCGTGTTTGATTTAGAGTTCTAACTGCATCTGTCAATATAGGAGAAAACAGAGTGAAACCTAAAAATTCAAACTGTTACTGCAAACGAATGCTTCAACGTAAAAGAACGAAACTTGAGCATCCAAGTGGGATTGGTGTACTGATCATTACTTGAAAGTATCATGAAGATTGGATGAAAAAATATATGTTGAGATTTCAGGAGACTCTAGTGTTTTGGAAGTTTGGCCACCCCTTCAATATGAGTGTTATTCGCCAGTCCCTGCTTTAGGCTACATCAAGAGGAAAAAAACCTTAGAGACAGAACGTAGAACTAATGTATTGTGTCAAGTTTCAAGAAGCTAGCACAAACCGTATTTGATTTAGAGTTCGAAATGCATCTGTCAATATAGGAGAAAACAGAGTGAAACCTAAAAATTCAAACTGTTACTGCAAACGAATGCTTCAACCTAGGAGAACGAAACTTGGGCATCCAAGTTTGATTGGTGTACTGCTCATTACTTGAAAGTATCATGAAGGTCGGAAGCAAAAATTTATGTTGAGATTTCAGGAGACTCTAGTGTTTTGGCAGCCTAACAACACCTTTCATTGACTGTGTCATTCACCAGTATCTATTTAAGGCTACATCAAGAGGAATCAAACCTTAGAGATAGAACGTAGAACTACTGTATTGTGTCAAGTTTCAAGAAGCTAGCACAAACCGTGTTTGATTTAGAGTTCTAACTGCATCTGTCAATATAGGAGAAAACAGAGTGAAACCTACAAATTCAAACTGTTACTGCAAACGAATGCTTCAACGTAAAAGAACGAAACTTGAGCATCCAAGTGGGATTGGTGTACTGATCATTACTTGAAAGTATCATGAAGATTGGATGAAAAAATATATATTGAGATTTCAGGAGATTCTAGTGTTTTGGAAGTTTGGCAACCCCTTCAATATGAGTGTTATTCGCCAGTCCCTGCTTTAGGCTTCATCAAGAGGAAACAAACCTTAGAGACAGAACGTAGAACTAATGTATTGTGTCAAGTTTCAAGAAGCTAGCACAAACCGTATTTGATTTAGAGTTCGAAATGCATCTGTCAATATAGGAGAAAACAGAGTGAAACCTAAAAATTCAAACTGTTACTGCAAACGAATGCTTCAACCTAGGAGAACGAAACTTGGGCATCCAAGTTTGATTGGTGTACTGCTCATTACTTGAAAGTATCATGAAGGTCGGAAGCAAAAATTTATGTTGAGATTTCAGGAGACTCTAGTGTTTTGGCAGCCTAACAACGCCTTTCATTGACTGTGTCATTCACCAGTATCTGGTTAAGGCTACATCAAGAGGAATCAAACCTTAGAGATAGAACGTAGAACTACTGTATTGTGTCAAGTTTCAAGAAGCTAGCACAAACCGTGTTTGATTTAGAGTTCTAACTGCATCTGTCAATATAGGAGAAAACAGAGTGAAACCTAAAAATTCAAACTGTTACTGCAAACGAATGCTTCAACGTAAAAGAACGAAACTTGAGCATCCAAGTGGGATTGGTGTACTGATCATTACTTGAAAGTATCATGAAGATTGGATGAAAAAATATATATTGAGATTTCAGGAGATTCTAGTGTTTTGGAAGTTTGGCAACTTTATTCATTATAAGTGTTATTCGCCAGTCCCTGCTTTAGGCTTCATCAAGAGGAAACAAACCTTAGAGACAGAACGTAGAACTAATGTATTGTGTCAAGTTTCAAGAAGCTAGCACAAACCGTATTTGATTTAGAGTTCGAACGCATCTGTCAATATAGTAGAAAACAGAGTGAAACCTAAAAATTCAAACTGTTACTGCAAACGAATGCTTCAACCTAGGAGAACGAAACTTGGGCATCCAAGTTTGATTGGTGTACTGCTCATTACTTGAAAGTATCATGAAGCTCGGAAGCAAAAATTTATGTTGAGATTTCAGGAGACTCTAGTGTTTTGGCCCTCTAACAACGCTTTCATTGTATGTGTCATTCACCAGTATCTGCTTAAGGCTACATCAAGAGGAAACAAACCTTAGAGATAGAACGTAGAACTACTGTATTGTGTCAAGTTTCAAGAAGCTAGCACAAACCGTGTTTGATTTAGAGTTCTAACTGCATCAGTCAATATAGGAGAAAACAGAGTGAAACCTAAAATTTCCAACTGTTACTGCAAACGAATGCTTCAACGTAAAGGAACGAAACTTGAGCATCCAAGTGGGATTGGTGTACTGATCATTACTTGAAAGTATCATGAAGATTGGATGAAAAAATATATGTTGAGATTTCAGGAGACTCTAGTGTTTTGGAAGTTTGGCAACCCCTTCAATATGAGTGTTATTCGCCAGTCCCTGCTTTAGGCTACATCTAGAGGAAACAAACCTTAGAGACAGAACGTAGAACTAATGTATTGTGTCAAGTTTCAAGAAGCTAGCACAAACCGTATTTGATTTAGAGTTCGAACGCATCTGTCAATATAGTAGAAAACAGAGTGAAACCTAAAAATTCAAACTGTTACTGCAAACGAATGCTTCAACCTAGGAGAACGAAACTTGGGCATCCAAGTTTGATTGGTGTACTGCTCATTACTTGAAAGTATCATGAAGCTCGGAAGCAAAAATTTATGTTGAGATTTCAGGAGACTCTAGTGTTTTGGCCGCCTAACAACGCCTTTCATTGAATGTTTCATTCACCAGTATTGCTTAAAGCTACATCAAGAGGAAACAAACCTTAGAGATAGAACGTAGAACTACTGTATTGTGTCAAGTTTCAAGAATCTAGCACAAACCGTGTTTGATTTAGAGTTCTAACTGCATCTGTCAATATAGGAGAAAACAGAGTGAAACCTAAAAATTCAAACTGTTACTGCAAACGAATGCTTCAACGTAAAAGAACGAAACTTGAGCATCCAAGTGGGATTGGTGTACTGATCATTACTTGAAAGTATCATGAAGATTGGATGAAAAAATATATGTTGAGATTTCAGGAGACTCTAGTGTTTTGGAAGTTTGGCAACCCCTTCAATATGAGCGTTATTCGCCAGTCCCTGCTTTAGGCTACATCAAGAGGAAACAAACCTTAGAGACAGAACGTAGAACTAATGTATTGTGTCAAGTTTCAAGAAGCTGGCACAAACCGTATTTGATTTAGAGTTCGAACGCATCTGTCAATATAGTAGAAAACAGAGTGAAACCTAAAAATTCAAACTGTTACTGCAAACGAATGCTTCAACCTAGGAGAACGAAACTTGGGCATCCAAGTTTGATTGGTGTACTGCTCATTACCTGAAAGTATCATGAAGCTCGGAAGCAAAAATTTATGTTGAGATTTCAGGAGACTCTAGTGTTTTGGCCGCGTAACAACGCCTTTCATTGAATGTTTCATTCACCAGTATCTGCTTAAAGCTACATCAAGAGGAAACAAACCTTAGAGATAGAACGTAGAACTACTGTATTGTGTCAAGTTTCAAGAAGCTAGCACAAACCGTGTTTGATTTAGAGTTCTAACTGCATCTGTCAATATAGGAGAAAACAGAGTGAAACCTAAAAATTCAAACTGTTACTGCAAACGAATGCTTCAACGTAAAAGAACGAAACTTGAGCATCCAAGTGGAATTGGTGTACTGATCATTACTTGAAAGTATCATGAAGATTGGATGAAAAAATATATGTTGAGATTTCAGGAGACTCTAGTGTTTTGGAAGTTTGGCAACTCCTTTCAGTATAAGTGTTATTCGCCAGTCCCTGCTTTAGGCTACATCAAGAGGAAACAAACCTTAGAGATAGAACATAGAACTAATGTATTGTGTCAAGTTTCAAGAAGCTAGCACAAACCGTGTTTGATATAGTTCGAACTGCATCTGTCAATATAGGAGAAAAAAGAGTGAAACCTAAAAATTCAAACTGTTACTGCAAACGAATGCTTCAACCTAGGAGAACGAAACTTGGGCATCCAAGTTTGATTGGTGTACTGCTCATTACTTGAAAGTATCATGAAGGTCGGAAGCAAAAATTTATGTTGAGATTTCAGGAGACTCTAGTGTTTGGCTGCCTAACAACGCCTTTCATTGACTGTGTCATTCACCAGTATCTGGTTAAGGCTACATCAAGAGGAATCAAACCTTAGAAATAGAACGTAGAACTACTGTATTGTGTCAAGTTTCAAGAAGCTAGCACAAATCGTGTTTGATTTAGAGTTCTAACTGCATGTGTCAATATAGGAGAAAACAGAGTGAAACCTAAAAATTCAAACTGTTACTGCAAACGAATGTTTCAACGTAAAAGAATGAAACTTGAGCATCCAAGTGGGATTGGTGTACTGATCATTACTTGAAAGTATCATGAAGATTGGATGAAAAAATATATCTTGAGATTTTGGAGACTCTAGTGTTTTGGAAGTTTGGCAATCCCTTCAATATGAGTGTTATTCGCCAGTCCCTGCTTTAGGCTACATCAAGAGGAAACAAACCTTAGAGATAGAACGTAGAAATAATGTATTGTGTCAAGTTTCAAGAAGCTAGCACAAACCGTGTTTGATTTGGAGTTCTAACTGCATCTGTCAATATAGGAGAAAACAGAGTGAAACCTAAAAATTCAAACTGTTACTGCAAACGAATGCTTCAACGTAAAAGAACGAAACTTGAGCATCCAAGTGGGATTGGTGTACTGATCATTACTTGAAAGTATCATGAAGATTGGATGAAAAAATATATATTGAGATCAGGAGACTCTAGTGTTTTGGAAGTTTGGCAACTTTTTTCATTATAAGTGTTATTCGCCAGTCCCTGCTTTAGGCTTCATCAAGAGGAAACAAACCTTAGAGACAGAACGTAGAACTAATGTATTGTGTCAAGTTTCAAGAAGCTACCACAAACCGTATTTGATTCAGAGTTCGAACGCATCTGTCAATATAGTAGAAAACAGAGTGAAACCTAAAAATTCAAACTGTTACTGCAAACGAATGCTTCAACCTAGGAGAATGAAACTTGGGCATCCAAGTTTGATTGGTGTACTGCTCATTACTTGAAAGTATCATGAAGCTCGGAAGCAAAAATTTATGTTGAGATTTCAGGAGACTCTAGTGTTTTGGCCGCCTAACAACGCCTTTCATTGAATGTTTCATTCACCAGTATCTGCTTAAAGCTACATCAATAGGAAACAAACCTTAGAGATAGAACGTAGAACTACTGTATTGTATCAAGTTTCAAGAAGCTAGCACAAACCGTGTTTGATTTGGAGTTCTAACTGCATCTGTCAATATAGGAGAAAACAGAGTGAAACCTAAAAATTCAAACTGTTACTGCAAACGAATGCTTCAAGGTAAAAGAACGAAACTTGAGCATCCAAGTGGGATTGGTGTACTGATCATTACTTGAAAGTATCATGAAATTGGATGAAAAAATATATGTTGAGATTTCAGGAGACTCTAGTGTTTTGGAAGTTTGGCAACCCCTTCAATATGAGTGTTATTCGCCAGTCTCTGCTTTAGGCTACATCAAGAGGAAACAAACCTTAGAGATAGATCGTAGAACTAATGTATTGTGTCAAGATTCAAGAAGCTAGCACAAACCGTGTTTGATTTAGAGTTCGAACGCATCTGTCAATATAGTAGAAAACAGAGTGAAACCTAAAAATTCAAACTGTTACTGCACACGAATGCTTCAACCTAGGAGAACGAAACGTGGGCATCCAAGTTTGATTTGTGTACTGCTCATTACTTGAAAATATCATGAAGGTCGGAAGCAAAAATTTATGTTGAGATTTCAGGAGACTCTAGTGTTTTGGCAGCCTAACAACGCCTTTCATTGAATGTGTCATTCACCAGTATCTGCTTAAGTCTACATCAAGAGGAAACAAACCTTAGAGATAGAACGTAGAACTACTGTATTGTGTCAAGTTTCAAGAAGCTAGCACAAACCGTGTTTGATTTGGAGTTCTAACTGCATCTGTCAATATAGGAGAAAACAGAGTGAAACCTAAAAATTCAAACTGTTACTGCAAACGAATGCTTCAACGTAAAAGAACGAAACTTGAGCATCCAAGTGGGATTGGTGTACTGATCATTACTTGAAAGTATCATGAAGATTGAATGAAAAAATATATATTGAGATTTCAGGAGACTCTAGTGTTTTGGAAGTTTGGCAACTTTTTTCATTATAAGTGTTATTCGGCAGTCCCTGCTTTAGGCTTCATCAAGAGGAAACAAACCTTAGAGACAGAACGTAGAACTAATGTATTGTGTCAAGTTTCAAGAAGCTAGCACAAAGCGTATTTGATTTAGAGTTCGAACGCATCTGTCAATATAGTAGAAAATAGAGTGAAACCTAAAAATTCAAACTGTTACTGCAAACGAATGCTTCAACCTAGGAGAACGAAACTTGGGCATCCAAGTTTGATTGGTGTACTGCTCATTACTTGAAAGTATCATGAAGCTCGGAAGCAAAAATATGTTGAGATTTCAGGAGACTCTAGTGTTTTGGCCGCCTAACAACGCTTTCATTGAATGTTTCATTCACCAGTATCTGCTTAAAGCTACATCAAGAGGAAACAAACCTTAGAGATAGAACGTAGAACTACTGTATTGTGTCAAGTTTCCAGAAGCTAGCACTAACCGTGTTTGATTTAGAGTTCTAACTGCATCTGTCAATATAGGAGAAAACAGAGTGAAACCTAAAAATTCAAACTGTTACTGCAAACGATTGCTTCAACGTAAAAGAACGAAACTTGAGCATCCAAGTGGGATTGGTGTACTGATCATTACTTGAAAGTATCATGAAATTGGATGAAAAAATATATGTTGAGATTTCAGGAGACTCTAGTGTTTTGGAAGTTTATCAACTTTTTTCATTATAAGTGTTATTCGCCAGTCCCTGCTTTAGGCTTCATCAAGAGGAAACAAACCTTAGAGACAGAACGTAGAACTAATGTATTGTGTCAAGTTACAAGAAGCTAGCACAAACCGTATTTGATTTAGAGTTCGAACGCATCTGTCAATAGAGTAGAAAACAGAGTTAAACCTAAATATTCAAACTGTTACTGCAAACAAATGCTTCAACCTAGGAGAACGAAACTTGGGCATCCAAGTTTGATTGGTGTACTGCTCATTACTTGAAAGTATCATGAAGGTCGGAAGCAAAAATTTATGTTGAGATTTCAGGAGACTCTAGTGTTTTGGCTGCCTAACAACGCCTTTCATTGACTGTGTCATTCACCAGTATCTGGTTAAGGCTACATCAAGAGGAATCAAACCTTAGAGATAGAACGTAGAACTACTGTATTGTGTCAAGTTTCAAGAAGCTAGCACAAACCGTGTTTGATTTAGAGTTCTAACTGCATCTGTCAATATAGGAGAAAACAGAGTGAAACCTAAAAATTCAAACTGTTACTGCAAACGAATGCTTCAACGTAAAAGAACGAAACTTGAGCATCCAAGTGGGATTGGTGTACTGATCATTACTTGAAAGTATCATGAAGATTGGATGAAAAAATATATGTTGAGATTTCAGGAGACTCTAGTGTTTTGGAAGCTTGGCAACCCCTTCAATATGAGTGTTATTCACCAGTCCCTGCTTTAGGCTACATCAAGAGGAAACAAACCTTAGAGACAGAACGTAGAACTAATGTATTGTGTCAAGTTTCAAGAAGCTAGCACACACCGTATTTGATTAAGAGTTCGAACGCATCTGTCAATATAGTAGAAAACAGAGTGAAACCTAAAAATTCAAACTGTTACTGCAAACGAATGCTGCAACCTAGGAGAACGAAACTTGGGCATCCAAGTTTGATTGGTGTACTGCGCATTACTTGAAAGTATCATGAAGCTCGGAAGCAAAAATTTATGTTGAGATTTCAGGAGACTCTAGTGTTTTGGCCGCCTAACAACGCCTTTCATTGAATGTTTCATTCACCAGTATCTGCTTAAAGCTACATCAAGAGGAAACAAACCTTAGAGATAGAACGTAGAACTACTGTATTGTATCAAGTTTCAAGAAGCTAGCACAAACCGTGTTTGATTTGGAGTTCTAACTGCATCTGTCAATATAGGAGAAAACAGAGTGAAACCTAAAAATTCAAACTGTTACTGCAAACGAATGCTTCAAGGTAAAAGAACGAAACTTGAGCATCCAAGTGGGATTGGTGTACTGATCATTACTTGAAAGTATCATGAAATTGGATGATAAAATATATGTTGAGATTTCAGGAGACTCTAGTGTTTTGGAAGTTTGGCAACCCCTTCAATATGAGTGTTATTCGCCAGTCTCTGCTTTAGGCTACATCAAGAGGAAACAAACCTTAGAGATAGATCGTAGAACTAATGTATTGTGTCAAGTTTCAAGAAGCTAGCACAAACCGTGTTTGATTTAGAGTTCGAACGCATCTGTCAATATAGTAGAAAACAGAGTGAAACCTAAAAATTCAAACTGTTACTGCAAACGAATGCTTCAACCTAGGAGAACGAAACGTGGGCATCCAAGTTTGATTGGTGTACTGCTCATTACTTGAAAATATCATGAAGGTTGGAAGCAAAAATTTATGTTGAGATTTCAGTAGACTCTAGTGTTTTGGCAGCCTAACAACGCCTTTCATTGAATGTGTCATTCACCAGTATCTGCTTAAGTCTACATCAAGAGGAAACAAACCTTAGAGATAGAACGTAGAACTACTGTATTGTGTCAAGTTTCAAGAAGCTAGCACAAACCGTGTTTGATTTGGAGTTCTAACTGCATCTGTCAATATAGGAGAAAACAGAGTGAAACCTAAAAATTCAAACTGTTACTGCAAACGAATGCTTCAACGTAAAAGAACGAAACTTGAGCATCCAAGTGGGATTGGTGTACTGATCAATACTTGAAAGTATCATGGAGATTGGATGAAAAAATATATATTGAGATTTCAGGAGACTCTAGTGTTTTGGAAGTTTGGCACCTTTTTTCATTATAAGTGTTATTCGCCAGTCCCTGCTTTAGGCTTCATGAAGAGGAAACAAACCTTAGAGACAGAACGTAGAACTACTGTATTGTGTCAAGTTTCAAGAAGCTAGCACAAACCGTATTTGATTTAGAGTTCGAACGCATCTGTCAATATAATAGAAAACAGAGTGAAACCTAAAAATTCAAACTGTTACTGCAAACGAATGCTTGAAACTAGGAGAACGAAACTTGGGCAACCAAGTTTGATTGGTGTACTGCTCATTACTTGAAAGTATCATGAAGCTCGGAAGCAAAAATTTATGTTGAGATTTCAGGAGACTCTAGTGTTTTGGCCGCCTAACAACGCCTTTCATTGAATGTTTCATTCACCAGTATCTGCTTAAAGCTACATCAAGAGGAAACAAACCTTAGAGATAGAACGTAGAACTACTGTATTGTGTCAAGTTTCAAGAAGCTAGCACAAACCGTGTTTGATTTAGAGTTCTAACTGCATCTGTCAATATAGGAGAAAACAGAGTGAAACCTAAAAATTCAAACGGTTACTGCAAACGAATGCTTCAACGTAAAAGAACGAAACTTGAGCATCCAAGTGGGATTGGTGTACTGATCATTACTTGAAAGTATCATGAAGATTGGATGAAAAAATATATGTTGAGATTTCAGAAGACTCTAGTGTTTTGGAAGTTTGGCAACCCCTTCAATATGAGTGTTATTCGCCAGTCAGTGCTTTAGTCTACATCCAGAGGAAACAAACCTTAGAGACAGAACGTAGAACTAATGTATTGTGTCAAGTTTCAAGAAGCTAGCACAAACCGTATTTGATTTAGAGTTCGAACGCATCTGTCAATATAGTAGAAAACAGAGTGAAACATAAAAATTCAAACTGTTACTGCAAACGAATGCTTCAACCTAGGAGAACGAAAGTTGGGCATCCAAGTTTGATTGGTGTACTGTTCATTACTTGAAAGTATCATGAAGCTCGGAAGCAAAAATTTATGTTGAGATTTCAGGAGACTCTAGTGTTTTGGCCGCCTAACAACGCCTTTCATTGAATGTTTCATTCACCAGTATCTGCTTAAAGCTACATCAAGAGGAAACAAACCTTAGAGATAGAACGTAGAACTACTGTATTGTATCAAGTTTCAAGAAGCTAGCACAAACCGTGTTTGATTTGGAGTTCTAACTGCATCTGTCAATATAGGAGAAAACAGAGTGAAACCTAAAAATTCAAACTGTTACTGCAAACGAATGCTTCAAGGTAAAAGAACGAAACTTGAGCATCCAAGTGGGATTGGTGTACTGATCATTACTTGAAAGTATCATGAAATTGGATGATAAAATATATGTTGAGATTTCAGGAGACTCTAGTGTTTTGGAAGTTTGGCAACCCCTTCAATATGAGTGTTATTCGCCAGTCTCTGCTTTAGGCTACATCAAGAGGAAACAAACCTTAGAGATAGATCGTAGAACTAATGTATTGTGTCAAGTTTCAAGAAGCTAGCACAAACCGTGTTTGATTTAGAGTTCGAACTGCATCTGTCAATATAGGAGAAAACAGAGTGAAACCTAAAAATTCAAACTGTTACTGCAAACGAATGCTTCAACGTAAAAGAACGAAACTTGAGCATCCAAGTGGAATTGGTGTACTGATCAATACTTGAAAGTATCATGGAGATTGGATGAAAAAATATATATTGAGATTTCAGGAGACTCTAGTGTTTTGGAAGTTTGGCACCTTTTTTCATTATAAGTGTTATTCGCCAGTCCCTGCTTTAGGCTTCATGAAGAGGAAACAAACCTTAGAGACAGAACGTAGAACTACTGTATTGTGTCAAGTTTCAAGAAGCTAGCACAAACCGTATTTGATTTAGAGTTCGAACGCATCTGTCAATATAATAGAAAACAGAGTGAAACCTAAAAATTCAAACTGTTACTGCAAACGAATGATTGAAACTAGGAGAACGAAACTTGGGCAACCAAGTTTGATTGGTGTACTGCTCATTACTTGAAAGTATCATGAAGCTCGGAAGCAAAAATTTATGTTGAGATTTCAGGAGACTCTAGTGTTTTGGCCGCCTAACAACGCCTTTCATTGAATGTTTCATT
>NW_027516344.1:0-60849 GCF_048772815.1 Callospermophilus lateralis
TCTCCTAGCTTGAAGCATTCGTTTGCAGTAACAGTTTGAATTTTTAGTTTTCACTCTGTTTTCTCCTATATTGACAGATGCAGTTCGAACTCTAAATCAAACATGGTTTGTGCTAGCTTCTTGAAACTTGCCACAATAAAGTAGTTCTACGTTCTATCTCTAAGGTTTGTTTCCTCTTGATGTAGCCTTAAGCAGAAACTGGCGAATAACACTTTCAATGAAAGGCGTTGTTAAGCTTCTAAAAAACTACCGTCTCCTGAAAACTCAACATATATTTTTTCATCCAATCTTCATGATTCTTTCAAGTATTGATCAGTACACCAATCAAACGTGGATGCCCAAGTTTTGTTCTTCTAGGTTGTAGCATTCGTTTGCAGGAACAGTTAGAAATTATAGGTTTCACTCTGTTTTCTCCTATATTGACAGATGCAGTTAGAACTCTAAATCAAACACCGTTTGTGCTAGCTTCTTGAAACTTGACACCATAAAGTACTTCTACGTTCTATCACTAAAGTTTGTTTCCTCTTGTATCCTAAAGCTGGGACTGGCGAATAACACTTATACTGAAAGGGGTTGCCAAACTTCCAACACACTAGAGTCTCCTGAAATCTCAACATATATTTTTTCATCCAAACTTCATGATACTTTCAAGTAATGATCAGTACACCAATCCCACTTGGATGCCAAAGTTTAGTTCTCCTAGATTGAAGCATTCTTTTGGAGTAACAGTTTGAATTTTTAGGTTTCACTCTGTTTTCTCCTATATTGACAAATGTAGTTCGAACTCTAAATCAAACACGGTTTGTGCTAGCTTCTTGAAACTTGAAACAGTAAAGTAGTTCTACATTCTATTTTTATTTTTTGTTTCCTCTGGATGTAGACCTAAGCAGAGACTGACGAAAGACACATTCAATGAAAGGCGTTGTTAGGCTGCCAAAATACTACAGTCTCCTGAAATCTCAACATATTTTTATTTCGGACCTTCATGATAATTTCAAGTAATCAGCAGTACACCAATAAAACGTGGATGTTCAAGTTTCGTTCTCCTAGGTTGAAGCATTCGTTTGCAGTAACAGTTTGAATTTTTAGTTTTCACTCTGTTTTCTCCTATATTGACAGATGCAGTTCGAACTCTAAATCAACATGGTTTGTGCTAGCTTCTTGAAACTTGACACAATAAAGTAGTTCTACGTTCTATCTCTAAGGTTTGTTTCCTCTTGATGTAGCCTTAAGCAGAGACTGGCGAATAACACTTTCAATTAAAGGCGTTGTTAAGCTTCCAAAAAACTACCGTCTCCTGATCTCAACAGACATTTTTTCATCCAATCTTCAGGATTCTTTCAAGTATTGATCAGTACACCAATCAAACGTGGATGCCCAAGTTTTGTTCTTCTAGGTTGTAGCATTCGTTTGCAGGAACATTTAGAAATTATAGGTTTCACTCTGTTTTCTCCTATATTGACAGATGCAGTTAGAACTCTAAATCAAACACGGTTTGTGCTAGCTTCTTGAAACTTGACACAGTAAAGTAGTTCTACGTTCTATCTCTAAGGTTTGTTTCCTCTTGTATCCTAAAGCTGGGACAGGCGAATAACACTTATACTGAAAGGGGTTGCCAAACTTCCAACACACTAGAGTCTCCTGAAATCTCAACATATATTTTTTCATCCAATCTTCATGATACTTTCAAGTAATGATCAGTACACCAATCCCACTTGGATGCCAAAGTTTAGTTCTCCTAGATTGAAGTATTCTTTTGGAGTAACAGTTTGAATTTTTAGGTTTCACTCTGTTTTCTCCTATATTGACAAATGTATTTCAAACTCTAAATCAAACAGGGTTTGTGCTAGCTTCTTGAAACTTGAAACAGTAAAGTAGTTCTACATTCTATTTTTATTTTTTGTTTCCTCTGGATGTAGACCTAAGCAGAGACTGACGAAAGACACATTCAATGAAAGGCGTTGTTAGGCTGCCAAAATACTACAGTCTCCTGAAATCTCAACATATTTTTTTTTCCGACCTTCATGATAATTTCAAGTAATGAGCAGTACACCAATAAAACGTGG
Source organism: Callospermophilus lateralis (assembly GCF_048772815.1). Taxonomy (NCBI): domain Eukaryota; kingdom Metazoa; phylum Chordata; class Mammalia; order Rodentia; family Sciuridae; genus Callospermophilus; species Callospermophilus lateralis. The sequence continues at coordinate 2,067 of NW_027516344.1, forward strand.
ATGTTCAAGTTTCGTTCTCCTAGGTTGAAGCATTCGTTTGCAGTAACAGTTTGAATTTTTAGTTTTCACTCTGTTTTCTCCTATATTGACAGATGCATTTCGAACTCTAAATCAAACATGGTTTGTGCTAGCTTCTTGAAACTTGACAAAATAAAGTAGTTCTACGTTCTATCTCTAAGGTTTGTTTCCTCTTGATGTAGCCTTAACCAGAGACTTGCGAATAACACTTTCAATGAAAGCCTGGTTAAGCTTCCAAATAACTACCGTCTCCTGAAATCTCAACATATATTTTTTTCATCCAATCTTCATGATTCTTTCAAGTATTGATCAGTACACCAATCAAACGTGGATGCCCAAGTTTTGTTCTTCTAGGTTGTAGCATTCGTTTGCAGGAACAGTAAGAAATATAGGTTTCACTCTGTTTTCTCCTATATTGACAGATGCAGTTAGAACTCTAAATCAAACACGGTTTGTGCTAGCTTCTTTAAACTTGACACAGTAAAGTAGTTCTACGTTCTATCTCTTAAGGTTTGTTTCATCTTGTATCCTAAAGCTGGGATTGGCGAATAACACTTATACTGAAAGGGGTTGCCAAACTTCCAACACACTAGAGTCTCCTGAAATCTCAACATATATTTTTTCATCCAATCTTCATGATACTTTCAAGTAATGATCTGTACACAAATCCCACTTGGATGCCAAAGTTTAGTTCTCCTAGATTGAAGCATTCTTTTGGAGTAACAGTTTGAATTTTTAGGTTTCACTCTGTTTTCTCCTATATTGACAAATGTAGTTCGAACTCTAAATCAAACAGGGTTTGTGCTAGCTTCTTGAAACTTGAAACAGTAAAGTAGTTCTACATTCTATTTTTATTTTTTGTTTCCTCTGGATGTAGACCTAAGCAGAGACTGACGAAAGACACATTCAATGAAAGGCGTTGTTAGGCTGCCAAAAATACTACAGTCTCCTGAAATCTCAACATATTTTTATTTCAGACCTTCATGATAATTTCAAGTAATCAGCAGTACACCAATAAAACGTGGATGTTCAAGTTTCATTCTCCTAGGTTGAAGCATTCGTTTGCAGTAACAGTTTGAATTTTTAGTTCTCACTCTGTTTTCTCCTATATTGACAGATGCAGTTCGAACTCTAAATCAAACATGGTTTGTGCTAGCTTCTTGAAACTTGACACAATAAAGTAGTTCTACGTTCTATCTCTAAGGTTTGTTTCCTCTTGATGTAGCCTTAAGCAGAGACTGGCGAATAACACTGTCAATTAAAGGCGTTGTTAAGCTTCCAAAAACTACCGTCTCCTGAAATCTCAACAGACATTTTTTCATCCAATCTTCATGATTCTTTCAAGTATTGATCAGTACACCAATCAAACGTGGATGCCCAAGTTTTGTTCTTCTAGGTTGTAGCATTCGTTTGCAGGAACAGTTAGAAATTATAGGTTTCACTCTGTTTTCTCCTATATTGACAGATGCAGTTAGAACTCTAAATCAAACACGGTTTGTGCTAGCTTCTTGAAACTTGACACAGTAAAGTAGTTCTACGTTCTATCTCTAAGGTTTGTTTCCTCTTGTATCCTAAAGCTGGGACTGGCGAATAACACTTATACTGAAAGGGGTTGGAAACTTCCAACACACTAGAGTCTCCTGAAATCTCAACATATATTTTTTCATCCAATCTTCATGATACTTTCAAGTAATGATCAGTACACCAATCCCACTTGGATGCCAAAGTTTAGTTCTCCTAGATTGAAGCATTCTTTTGGAGTAACAGTTTGAATTTTTAGGTTTCACTCTGTTTTCTCCTATATTGACAAATGTAGTTCGAACTCTAAATCAAACACGGTTTGTGCTAGCTTCTTGAAACTTGAAACAGTAAAGTAATTCTACATTCTATTTTTATTTTTTGTTTCCTCTGGATGTAGACCTAAGCAGAGACTGACGAAAGACACATTCAATGAAAGATGTTGTTAGGCTGCCAAAATACTACAGTCTCCTGAAATCTCAACATATTTTTTTTCTGACCTTCATGATAATTTCAAGTAATGAGCAATACACCAATAAAACGTGGATGTTCAAGTTTCGTTCTCCTAGGGTGAAGCATTAGTTTGCAGTAACAGTTTGAATTTTTAGTTTTCACTCTGTTTTCTCCTATATTGACAGATGCAGTTCGAACTCTAAATCAAACATGGTTTGTGCTAGCTTCTTGAAACTTGACACAATAAAGTAGTTCTACGTTCTATCTCTAAGGTTTGTTTCCTCTTGATGTAGCCTTAAGCAGAGAATGGCGAATAACACTTTCAATGAAAGGCGTTGTTAAGCTTCCAAAAAACGACCGTCTCCTGAAATCTCAACATACATTTTTTCATCCAATCTTCATGATTCTTTCAAGTATTGATCAGTACACCAATCAACGTGGATGCCCAAGTTTTGTTCATCTAGGTTGTAGCATTCGTTTGCAGGAAAAGTTAGAAATTATAGGTTTCACTCTGTTTTCTCCTATATTGACAGATGCAGTTAGAACTCTAAATCAAACACGGTTTGTGTTAGCTTCTTGAAACTTGACACAGTAAAGTAGATCTACGTTCTATCTCTAAGGTTTGTTTCCTCTTGTATCCTAAAGCTGGGACTGGCGAATAACACTTATACTGAAAGGGGTTGCCAAACCTCCAACACAATAGAGTCTCGTGAAATATCAACATATATTTTTTCAACCAATCTTCATGATACTTTCAAGTAATGATCAGTACACCAATCCCACTTGGATGCCAAAGTTTAGTTCTCCTAGATTGAAGCATTCTTTTGGAGTAACAGTTTGAATTTTTAGGTTTCACTCTGTTTTCTCCTATATTGACAAATGTAGTTCGAACTCTAAATCAAACATGGTTCGTGCTAGCTTCTTGAAACTTGAAACAGTAAAGTAGTTCTACATTCTATTTTTACTTTTTGTTTCTCTGGATGTAGACCTAAGCAGAGACTGATGAAAGACACATTCAATGAAAGGCGTTGTTAGGCTGCCAAAATACTACAGGCTCCTGAAATCTCAACATATTTTTTTTCCGACCTTCATGATAATTTCAAGTAATGAGCAGTACACCAATAAAACGTGGATGTTCAAGTTCCGTTCTCCTAGGTTGAAGTATTCGTTTGCAGTAACAGTTTGAATTTTTAGTTTTCACTCTCTTTTCTCCTATATTGACAGATGCAGTTCGAACTCTAAATCAAACATGGTTTGTGCTAGCTTCTTGAAACTTGACACAATAAAGTAGTTCTATGTTCTATCTCTAAGGTTTGTTTCCTCTTGACGTAGCCTTAAGCAGAGACTGGCGAATAACACTTTCAATGAAAGGCGTTGTTAAGCTTCCAAAAAAACTACCGTCTCCTGAAATCTCAACATATATTTTTTCATCCAATCTTCATGATTCTTTCAAGTATTGATCAGTACACCAATCAAACGTGGATGCCCAAATTTTGTTCTTCTAGGTTGTAGCATTCGTTTGCAGGATCAGTTAGAAATTATAGGTTTCACTCTGTTTTCTCCTATATTGACAGATGCAGTTAGAACTCTAAATCAAACACGGTTTGTGCTAGCTTCTTGAAACTTGACACAATAAAGTACTTCTACGTTCTATCTCTAAGGTTTGTTTCCTCTTGTATCCTAAAGCTGGGACTGGCGAATAACACTTATACTGAAAGGGGTTGCCAAACTTCCAACACACTAGAGTCTCCTGAAATCTCAACATATATTTTTCCATCCAATCTTCATGATACTTTCAAGTAATGATCAGTACACCAATCCCACTTGGATGCCAAAGATTAGTTCTCCTTAGATTGAAGCATTCTTTTGGAATAACAGTTTGAATTTTTAGGTTTCACTCTGTTTTCTCCTATATTGACAAATGTAGTTCGAACTCTAAATCAAACACGGTTTGTGCTAGCTTCTTGAAACTTGAAACAGTAAAGTAGTTCTACATTCTATTTTTATTTTTTGTTTCCTCTGGATGTAGACCTAAGCAGAGACTGACGAAAGACACATTCAATGAAAGGCGTTGTTAGGCTGCAAAATACTACAGTCTCCTGAAATCTCAACATATTTTTTTTCCGACCTTCATGATGATTTCAAGTAATCAGCAGTACACCAATAAAACGTGGATGTTCAAGTTTCGTTCTCCTAGGTTGAAGCATTCGTTTGCAGTAACAGTTTGAATTTTAGTTTTCACTCTGTTTTCTCCTATATTGACAGATGCAGTTCAAACTCTAAATCAAACATGGTTTGTGCTATCTTTTGAAACTTGACACAATAAAGTAGTTCTACGTTCTATCTCTAAGGTTTGTTTCCTCTTGATGTAGCCTTAAGCAGATACTGGCGAATAACACTTTCAATGAAAGGCGTTGTTAAGCTTCCAAAAAACTACCGTCTCCTGAAACTCAACATATATTTTTTTATCCAATCTTCATGATTCTTTCAAGTATTCATCAGTACACCAATCAAACGTGGATGCCCAAGTTTTGTTCTTCTAGGTTGTAGCATTCGTTTGCAGGAACAGTTAGAAATTATAGGTTTCACTCTGTTTTCTTCTATATTGACAAATGCAGTTAGAACTCTAAATCAAACACGGTTTGTGCTAACTTCTTGAAACTTGACACAATAAAGTACTTCTACGTTCTATCTCTAAGGTTTGTTTCCTCTTGTATCCTAAAGCTGGACTGGCGAATAACACTTATACTGAAAGGGGTTGCCAAACTTCCAACACACTAGAGTCTCCTGAAATCTTAACATATATTTTTCCATCCAATCTTCATGATACTTTCAAGTAATGATCAGTACACCAATCCCACTTGGATGCCAAAGTTTAGTTCTCCCTAGATTGAAGCATTCTTTTGGAGTAACAGTTTGAATTTTTAGGTTTCACTCTGTTTTCTCCTATATTGACAAATGTAGTTCGAACTCTAAATCAAACACGGTTTGTGCTAGCTTCTTGAAACTTGAAACAGTAAAGTAGTCTACATTCTATTTTTATTTTTTGTTTCCTCTGGATGTAGACCTAAGCAGAGACTGACGAAAGACACATTCAATGAAAGGCGTTGTTAGGCTGCCAAAATACTACAGGCTCCTGAAATCTCAACATATTTTTTTTTCCGACCTTCATGATAATTTCAAGTAATCAGCAGTACACCAATAAAACGTGGATGTTCAAGTTTCGTTCTCCTAGGTTGAAGCATTCGTTTGCAGTAACAGTTTGAATTTTTAGTTTTCACTCTGTTTTCTCCTATATTGACAGATGCAGTTCAAACTCTAAATCAAACATGGTTTGTGCTAGCTTCTTGAAACTTGACACAATAAAGTAGTTCTACGTTCTATCTCTAAGGTTTGTTTCCTCTTGATGTAGCCTTAAGCAGAGACTGGCGAATAACACTTTCAATGAAAGGCGTTGTTAAGCTTCCAAAAAACTACCGTCTCCTGAAACTCAACATATATTTTTTCATCCAATCTTCATGATTCTTTCAAGTATTGATCAGTACACCAATCAAACGTGGATGCCCAATTTTTGTTCTTCTAGGTTGTAGCATTCGTTTGCAGGAACAGTTAGAAAATTATAGGATTCACTCTGTTTTCTCCTATATTGACAGATGCAGTTCGAACTCGAAATCAAACATGGTTTGTGCTAGCTTCTTGAAACTTGACACAATAAAGTAGTTCTACGTTCTACCTCTAAGGTTTGTTTCCTCTTGTATCCTAAAGCTGGGACTGGCTAATAACACTTATACTGAAAGGGGTTGCCAAACTTCCAACACACTAGAGTCTCCTGAAATCTCAACATATATTTTTTCATCCAATCTTCATGATACTTTCAAGTAATGATCAGTACACCAATCCCACTTGGATGCCAAGTTTAGTTCTCCTAGATTGAATCATTCTTTGGAGTAACAGTTTGAATTTTTAGGTTTCACTCTGTTTTCTCCTATATTGACAAATGTAGTTCGAACTCTAAATCAAACACGGTTTGTGCTAGCTTCTTGAAACTTGAAACAGTAAAGTAGTTCTACGTTCTATCTCTAAGGTTTGTTTCCTCTTGTATCCTAAAGCTGGGACTGGCGAATAACACTTATACTGATAGGGGTTGCCAAACTTCCAACACACTAGAGTCTCCTGAAATCTCAACATATATTTTTTCAGACAATCTTCATGATACTTTCAAGTAATGATCAGTACACCAATCCCACTTGGATGCCAAAGTTTAGTTCTCCTAGAATGAAGCATTCTTTTGGAGTAACAGTTTGAATTTTTAGGTTTCACTCTGTTTTCTCCTATATTGACCAATGTAGTTCGAACTCTAAATCAAACACGGTTTGTGCTAGCTTCTTGAAACTTGAAACAGTAAAGTAGTTCTACATTCTATTTTTACTTTTTGTTTCCTCTGGATGTAGACCTAAGCAGAGACTGACGAAAGACACATTCAATGAAAGGCGTTGTTAGGCTGCCAAAATACTACAGGCTCCTGAATTCTCAACATATTTTTTTTTTTCCGACCATCATGATAATTTCAAGTAATGAGCAGTACACCAATAAAACGTGGATGTTCAAGTTTCGTTCTCCTAGGTTGAAGCATTCGTTTGCAGGAACAGTTTGAATTTTTAGTTTTCACTCTGTTTTCTCCTATATTGACAGATGCAGTTCGAACTCTAAATCAAACATAGTTTGTGCTAGCTTCTTGAAACTTGACACAATAAAGTAGTTCTACGTTCTCTCTCTAAGGTTTGTTTCCTCTTGATGTAGCCTTAAGCAGAGACTGGCGAATAACAATTTCAATGAAAGGCGTTGTTAAAGCTTCCAAAAAACTACCGTCTCCTGAAATCTCAACATATATTTTTTCATCCAATCTTCATGATTCTTTCAAGCATTGATCAGTACACCAATCAAACGTGGATGCCCAAGTTTTGTTCTTCTAGGTTGTAGCATTCGTTTGCAGGAACAGTTAGAAATTATAGGTTTCACTCTGTTTTCTCCTATATTGACAGATGCAGTTAGAACTCTAAATCAAACACGGTTTGTGCTAGCTTCTTGAAACTTGACACAGTAAAGTAGTTCTACGTTCTATCTCTAAGGTTTGTTTCCTCTTGTATCCTAAAGCTGGGACTGGCGAATAACACTTATACTGAAAGGGTTGCCAAACTTCCAACACACTAGAGTCTCCTGAAATCTCAACATATATTTTTTCATCCAATCTTCATGATACTTTCAAGTAATGATCAGTACACCAATCCCACTTGGATGCCAAAGTTTAGTTCTCCTAGATTGAAGCATTCTTTTGGAGTAACAGTTTGAATTTTTAGGTTTCACTCTGTTTTCTCCTATATTGACAAATGTATTTCGAACTCTCAATCAAACACGGTTTGTGCTAGCTTCTTGAAACTTGAAACAGTAAAGTAGTTCTACATTCTATTTTTATTTTTTGTTTCCTCTGGATGTAGACCTAAGCAGAGACTGACGAAAGACACATTCAATGAAAGGCGTTGTTAGGCTGCCAAAATACTACAGTCTCCTGAAATCTCAACATATTTTTTTTTCCGACCTTCATGATAATTTCAAGTAATGAGCAGTACACCAATAAAACGTGGATGTTCAAGTTTCGTTCTCCTAGGTTGAAGCATTCGTTTGCAGTAACAGTTTGAATTTTTAGTTTTCACTCTGTTTTCTCCTATATTGACAGATGCATTTCGAACTCTAAATCAAACATGGTTTGTGCTAGCTTCTTGAAACTTGACAAAATAAAGTAGTTCTACGTTCTATCTCTAAGGTTTGTTTCCTCTTGATGTAGCCTTAAGCAGAGACTTGCGAATAACACTTTCAATGAAAGCCTGGTTAAGCTTCCAAATATCTACCGTCTCCTGAAATCTCAACATATATTTTTTTCATCCAATCTTCATGATTCTTTCAAGTATTAATCAGTACACCAATCAAACGTGGATGCCCAAGTTTTGTTCTTCTAGGTTGTAGCATTCGTTTGCAGGAACAGTTAGAAATTATAGGTTTCACTCTGTTTTCTCCTATATTGACAGATGCAGTTAGAACTCTAAATCAACACGGTTTGTGCTAGCTTCTTTAAACTTGACACAGTAAAGTAGTTCTACGTTCTATCTCTAAGGTTTGTTTCCTCTTGTATCCTAAAGCTGGGATTGGCGAATAACACTTATACTGAAAGGGTTGCCGAACTTCCAACACACTAGAGTCTCCTGAAATCTCAACATATATTTTTTCATCCAATCTTCATGATACTTTCAAGTAATGATCAGTACACCAGTCCCACTTGGATGCCAAAGTTTAGTTCTCCTAGATTGAAGCATTCTTTTGGAGTAACAGTTTGAATTTTTAGGTTTCACTCTGTTTTCTCCTATATTGACAAATGTAGTTCGAACTCTAAATCAAACAGGGTTTGTGCTAGCTTCTTGAAACTTGAAACAGTAAAGTAGTTCTACATTCTATTTTTATTTTTTGTTTCCCTTGGATGTAGACCTAAGCAGAGACTGACGAAAGACACATTCAATGAAAGGCGTTGTTAGGCTGCCAAAATACTACAGGCTCCTGAAATCTCAACATGTTTTTTTTTTCCGACCTTCATGATAATTTCATGTAATGAGCAGTACACCAATAAAACTTGGATGTTCAAGTTTCCTTCTCCTAGGTTGAAGCATTCGTTTGCAGTAACAGTTTGAATTTTTAGTTTTCACTCTGTTTTCTCCTATATTGACAGATGCAGTTCGAACTCTAAATCAAACATGGTTTGTGCTAGCTTCTTGAAACTTGACACAATAAAGTAGTTCTACGTTCTATCTCTAAGGTTTGTTTCCTCTTGATGTAGCCTTAAGCAGAGACTGGCGAATAACACTTTCAATTAAAGGCGTTGTTAAGCTTCCAAAAAACTACCGTCTCCTGAAATCTCAACATATATTTTTTCATCCAATCTTCATGATTCTTTCAAGTATTGATCAGTACACCAATCAAACGTGGATGCCCAAGTTTTGTTCTTCTAGGTTGTAGCATTCGTTTGCAGGAACAGTTAGAAATTATAGGTTTCACTCTGTTTTCTCCTATATTGACAGATGCAGTTAGAACTCTAAATCAAACACGGTTTGTGCTAGCTTCTTGAAACTTGACACCATAAAGTACTTCTACGTTCTATCACTAAAGTTTGTTTCCTCTTGTATCCTAAAGCTGGGACTGGCGAATAACACTTATACTGAAAGGGGTTGCCAAACTTCCAACACACTAGAGACTCCTGAAATCTCAACATATATTTTTTCATCCAATCTTCATGATACTTTCAAGTAATGATCTGTACACAAATCCCACTTGGATGCCAAAGATTAGTTCTCCTAGATTGAAGCATTCTTTTGGAGTAACAGTTTGAATTTTTAGGTTTCACTCTGTTTTCTCCTATATTGACAAATGTAGTTCGAACTGTAAATCAAACAGGGTTTGTGCTAGCTTCTTGAAACTTGAAACAGTAAAGTAGTTCTACATTCTATTTTTATTTTTTGTTTCCTCTGGATGTAGACCTAAGCAGAGACTGACGAAAGACACATTCAATGAAAAGCGTTGTTAGGCTGCCAAAATACTACAGTCTCCTGAAATCTCAACATATTTTTATTTCGGACCTTCATGACAATTTCAAGTAATCAGCAGTACACCAATAAAACGTGGATGTTCAAGTTTCATTCTCCTAGGTTGAAGCATTCGTTTGCAGTAACAGTTTGAATTTTTAGTTTTCACTCTGTTTTCTCCTATATTGACAGATGCAGTTCGAACTCTAAATCAAACATGGTTGTGCTAGCTTCTTGAAACTTGACACAATAAAGTAGTTCTACGTTCTATCTCTAAGGTTTGTTTCCTCTTGATGTAGCCCTTAAGCAGAGACTGGCGAATAACACTGTCAATTAAAGGCGTTGTTAAGCTTCCAAAAAACTACCGTCTCCTGAAATCTCAACAGACATTTTTTCATCCAATCTTCATGATTCTTTCAAGTATTGATCAGTACACCAATCAAACGTGGATGCCCAAGTTTTGTTCTTCTAGGTTGTAGCATTCGTTTGCAGGAACAGTTAGAAATTATAGGTTTCACTCTGTTTTCTCCTATATTGACAGATGCAGTTAGAACTCTAAACAAACCACGGTTTGTGCTAGCTTCTTGAAACTTGACACAGTAAAGTAGTTCTACGTTCTATCTCTAAGGTTTGTTTCTCTTGTATCCTAAAGCTGGGACTGGCGAATAACACTTATACTGAAAGGGGTTGCCAAACTTCCAACACACTAGAGTCTCCTGAAATCTCAACATATATTTTTTCATCCAATCTTCATGATACTTTCAAGTAATGATCAGTACACCAATCCCACTTGGATGCCAAAGTTTAGTTCTCCTAGATTGAAGCATTCTTTTGGAGTAACAGTTTGAATTTTTAGGTTTCACTCTGTTTTCTCCTATATTGACAAATGTAGTTCGAACTCTAAATCAAACACGGTTTGTGCTAGCTTCTTGAAACTTGAAACAGTAAAGTAGTTCTACATTCTATTTTTATTTTTTGTTTCCTCTGGATGTAGACCTAAGCAGAGACTGACCAAAGACACATTCAATGAAAGACGTTGTTAGGCTGCCAAAATACTACAGTCTCCTGAAATCTCAACATATTTTTTTTCTGACCTTCATGATAATTTCAAGTAATGAGCAATACACCAATAAAACGTGGATGTTCAAGTTTCGTTCTCCTAGTTTGAAGCATTAGTTTGCAGTAACAGTTTGAATTTTTAGTTTTCACTCTGTTTTCTCCTATATTGACAGATGCAGTTCGAACTCTAAATCAAACATGGTTTGTGCTAGCTTCTTGAAACTTGACACAATAAAGTAGTTCTACGTTCTATCTCTAAGGTTTGTTTCCTCTTGATGTAGCCTTAAGCAGAGACTGGCGAATAACACTTTCAATGAAAGGCGTTGTTAAGCTTCCAAAAAACGACCGTCTCCTGAAATCTCAACATACATTTTTTCATCCAATCTTCATGATTCTTTCAAGTATTGATCAGTACACCAATCAAACGTGGATGCCCAAGTTTTGTTCATCTAGGTTGTAGCATTCGTTTGCAGGAAAAGTTAGAAATTATAGGTTTCACTCTGTTTTCTCCTATATTGACAGATGCAGTTAGAACTCTAAATCAAACACGGTTTGTGTTAGCTTCTTGAAACTTGACACAGTAAAGTAGATCTATGTTCTATCTCTAAGGTTTGTTTCCTCTTGTATCCTTAAGCTGGGACTGGCGAATAACACTTATACTGAAAGGGGTTGCCAAACCTCCAACACACTAGAGTCTCGTGAAATCTCAACATATATTTTTTCAACCAATCTTCATGATACTTTCAAGTAATGATCAGTACACCAATCCCACTTGGATGCCAAAGTTTAGTTCTCCTAGATTGAAGCATTCTTTTGGAGTAACAGTTTGAATTTTTAGGTTTCACTCTGTTTTCTCCTATATTGACAGATGCAGTTAGAACTCTAAATCAAACATGGTTTGTGCTAGCTTCTTGAAACTTGAAACAGTAAAGTAGTTCTACATTCTATTTTTACTTTTTGTTTCCTCTGGATGTAGACCTAAGCAGAGACTGATGAAAGACACATTCAATGAAAGGCGTTGTTAGGCTGCCAAAATACTACAGGCTCCTGAAATCTCAACATATTTTTTTTTCCGACCTTCATGATAATTTCAAGTAATGAGCAGTACACCAATAAAACGTGGATGTTCAATTTCCGTTCTCCTAGGTTGAAGCATTCGTTTGCAGTAACAGTTTGAATTTTTAGTTTTCACTCTCTTTTCTCCTATATTGACAGATGCAGTTCGAACTCTAAATCAAACATGGTTTGTGCTAGCTTCTTGAAACTTGACACAATAAAGTAGTTCTATGTTCTATCTCTAAGGTTTGTTTCCTCTTGACGTAGCCTTAAGCAGAGACTGGCGAATAACACTTTCAATGAAAGGCGTTGTTAAGCTTCCAAAAAAACTACCGTCTCCTGAAATCTCAACATATATTTTTTCATCCAATCTTCATGATTCTTTCAAGTATTGATCAGTACACCAATCAAACGTGGATGCCCAAATTTTGTTCTTCTAGGTTGTAGCATTCGTTTGCAGGAACAGTTAGAAATTATAGGTTTCACTCTGTTTTCTCCTATATTGACAGATGCAGTTAGAACTCTAAATCAAACACGGTTTGTGCTAGCTTCTTGAAACTTGACACAATAAAGTACTTCTACGTTCTATCTCTAAGGTTTGTTTCCTCTTGTATCCTAAAGCTGGGACTGGCGAATAACACTTATACTGAAAGGGGTTGCCAAACTTCCAACACACTAGAGTCTCCTGAAATCTCAACATATATTTTCCCATCCAATCTTCATGATACTTTCAAGTAATGATCAGTACACCAATCCCACTTGGATGCCAAAGATTAGTTCTCCTAGATTGAAGCATTCTTTTGGAATAACAGTTTGAATTTTTAGGTTTCACTCTGTTTTCTCCTATATTGACAAATGTAGTTCGAACTCTAAATCAAACACGGTTTGTGCTAGCTTCTTGAAACTTGAAACAGTAAAGTAGTTCTACATTCTATTTTTATTTTTTGTTTCCTCTGGATGTAGACCTAAGCAGAGACTGACGAAAGACACATTCAATGAAAGGCGTTGTTAGGCTGCCAAAATACTACAGTCTCCTGAAATCTCAACATATTTTTTTTCCGACCTTCATGATGATTTCAAGTAATCAGCAGTACACCAATAAAACGTGGATGTTCAAGTTTCGTTCTCCTAGGTTGAAGCATTCGTTTGCAGTAACAGTTTTGAATTTTTAGTTTTCACTCTGTTTTCTCCTATATTGACAGATGCAGTTCAAACTCTAAATCAAACATGGTTTGTGCTAGCTTTTTGAAACTTGACACAATAAAGTAGTTCTACGTTCTATCTCTAAGGTTTGTTTCCTCTTGATGTAGCCTTAAGCAGATACTGGCGAATAACACTTTCAATGAAAGGAGTTGTTAAGCTTCCAAAAAACTACCGTCTCCTGAAACTCAACATATATTTTTTTATCCAATCTTCATGATTCTTTCAAGTATTCATCAGTACACCAATCAAACGTGGATGCCCAAGTTTTGTTCTTCTAGGTTGTAGCATTCGTTTGCAGGAACAGTTAGAAATTATAGGTTTCACTCTGTTTTCTCCTATATTGACAAATGCAGTTAGAACTCTAAATCAAAAACGGTTTGTGCTAACTTCTTGAAACTTGACACAATAAAGTACTTCTACGTTCTATCTCTAAGGTTTGTTTCCTCTTGTATCCTAAAGCTGGGACTGGCGAATAACACTTATACTGAAAGGGGTTGCCAAACTTCCAACACACTAGAGTCTCCTGAAATCTCAACATATATTTTTCCATCCAATCTTCATGATACTTTCAAGTAATGATCAGTACACCAATCCCACTTGGATGCCAAAGTTTAGTTCTCCTAGATTGAAGCATTCTTTTGGAGTAACGGTTTGAATTTTTAGGTTTCACTCTGTTTTCTCCTATATTGACAAATGTAGTTCGAACTCTAAATCAAACACGGTTTGTGCTAGCTTCTTGAAACTTGAAACAGTAAAGTAGTTCTACATTCTATTTTTATTTTTTGTTTCCTCTGGATGTAGACCTAAGCAGAGACTGACGAAAGACACATTCAATGAAAGGCGTTGTTAGGCTGCCAAAATACTACAGGCTCCTGAAATCTCAACATATTTTTTTTTCCGACCTTCATGATAATTTCAAGTAATCAGCAGTACACCAATAAAACGTGGATGTTCAAGTTTCGTTCTCCTAGGTTGAAGCATTCGTTTGCAGTAACAGTTTGAATTTTTAGTTTTCACTCTGTTTTCTCCTATATAGACAGATGCAGTTCAAACTCTAAATCAAACATGGTTTGTGCTAGCTTCTTGAAACTTGACACAATAAAGTAGTTCTACGTTCTATCTCTAAGGTTTGTTTCCTCTTGATGTAGCCTTAAGCAGAGACTGGCGAATAACACTTTCAATGAAAGGCGTTGTTAAGCTTCCAAAAAACTACCGTCTCCTGAAATCTCAACATATATTTTTTCATCCAATCTTCACGATTCTTTCAAGTATTGATCAGTACACCAATCAAACGTGGATGCCCAATTTTTGTTCTTCTAGGTTGTAGCATTCGTTTGCAGGAACAGTTAGAAATTATAGGTTTCACTCTATTTCTCCTATATTGACAGATGCAGTTCGAACTCGAAATCAAACATGGTTTGTGCTAGCTTCTTGAAACTTGACACAATAAAGTAGTTCTACGTTCTACCTCTAAGGTTTGTTTCCTCTTGTATCCTAAAGCTGGGACTGGCGAATAACACTTATACTGAAAGGGGTTGCCAAACCTCCAACACACTAGAGTCTCGTGAAATCTCAACATATATTTTTTCAACCAATCTTCATGATACTTTCAAGTAATGATCAGTACACCAATCCCACTTGGATGCCAAAGTTTAGTTCTCCTAGATTGAAGCATTCTTTTGGAGTAACAGTTTGAATTTTTAGGTTTCACTCTGTTTTCTCCTATATTGACAGATGCAGTTCGAACTCTAAATCAAACAGGGTTTGTGCTAGCTTCTTGAAACTTGACACAATAAAGTAGTTCTATGTTCTATCTCTAAGGTTTGTTTCCTCTTGACGTAGCCTTAAGCAGAGACTGGCGAATAACACTTTCAATGAAAGGCGTTGTTAAGCTTCCAAAAAAACTACCGTCTCCTGAAATCTCAACATATATTTTTTCATCCAATCTTCATGATTCTTTCAAGTATTGATCAGTACACCAATCAAACGTGGATGCCCAAGTTTTGTTCTTCTAGGTTGTAGCATTCGTTTGCAGGAACAGTTAGAAATTATAGGTTTCACTCTGTTTTCTCCTATATTGACAGATGCAGTTAGAACTCTAAATCAAACACGGTTTGTGCTAGCTTCTTGAAACTTGACACCATAAAGTACTTCTACGTTCTATCACTAAAGTTTGTTTCCTCTTGTATCCTAAAGCTGGGACTGGCGAATAACACTTATACTGAAAGGGGTTGCCAAACTTCCAACACACTAGAGACTCCTGAAATCTCAACATATATTTTTTCATCCAATCTTCATGATACTTTCAAGTAATGATCAGTACACAAATCCCACTTGGATGCCAAAGTTTAGTTCTCCTAGATTGAAGCATTCTTTTGGAGTAACAGTTTGAATTTTTAGGTTTCACTCTGTTTTCTCCTATATTGACAAATGTAGTTCGAACTCTAAATCAAACACGGTTTGTGCTAGCTTCTTGAAACTTGAAACAGTAAAGTAGTTCTACATTCTATTTTTATTTTTTGTTTCCTCTGGATGTAGACCTAAGCAGAGACTGACGAAAGACACATTCAATGAAAGACGTTGTTAGGCTGCCAAAATACTACAGTCTCCTGAAATCTCAACATATTTTTTTTCTGACCTTCATGATAATTTCAAGTAATGAGCAATACACCAATAAAACGTGGATGTTCAAGTTTCGTTCTCCTAGTTTGAAGCATTAGTTTGCAGTAACAGTTTGAATTTTTAGTTTTCACTCTGTTTTCTCCTATATTGACAGATGCAGTTCGAACTCTAAATCAAACATGGTTTGTGCTAGCTTCTTGAAACTTGACACAATAAAGTAGTTCTACGTTCTATCTCTAAGGTTTGTTTCCTCTTGATGTAGCCTTAAGCAGAGACTGGCGAATAACACTTTCAATGAAAGGCGTTGTTAAGCTTCCAAAAAACGACCGTCTCCTGAAATCTCAACATACATTTTTTCATCCAATCTTCATGATTCTTTCAAGTATTGATCAGTACACCAATCAAACGTGGATGCCCAAGTTTTGTTCATCTAGGTTGTAGCATTCGTTTGCAGGAAAAGTTAGAAATTATAGGTTTCACTCTGTTTTCTCCTATATTGACAGATGCAGTTAGAACTCTAAATCAAACACGGTTTGTGTTAGCTTCTTGAAACTTGACACAGTAAAGTAGATCTACGTTCTATCTCTAAGGTTTGTTTCCTCTTGTATCCTAAAGCTGGGACTGGCGAATAACACTTATACTGAAAGGGGTTGCCAAACCTCCAACACACTAGAGTCTCGTGAAATCTCAACATATATTTTTTCAACCAATCTTCATGATACTTTCAAGTAATGATCAGTACACCAATCCCACTTGGATGCCAAAGTTTAGTTCTCCTAGATTGAAGCATTCTTTTGGAGTAACAGTTTGAATTTTTAGGTTTCACTCTGTTTTCTCCTATATTGACAGATGCAGTTAGAACTCTAAATCAAACATGGTTTGTGCTAGCTTCTTGAAACTTGAAACAGTAAAGTAGTTCTACATTCTATTTTTATTTTTTGTTTCCCTTGGATGTAGACCTAAGCAGAGACTGACGAAAGACACATTCAATGAAAGGCGTTGTTAGGCTGCCAAAATACTACAGGCTCCTGAAATCTCAACATGTTTTTTTTTCCGACCTTCATGATAATTTCAAGTAATGAGCAGTACACCAATAAAACTTGGATGTTCAAGTTTCGTTCTCCTAGGTTGAAGCATTCGTTTGCAGTAACAGTTTGAATTTTTAGTTTTCACTCTGTTTTCTCCTATATTGACAGATGCAGTTCGAACTCTAAATCAAACATGGTTTGTGCTAGCTTCTTGAAACTTGACACAATAAAGTAGTTCTACGTTCTATCTCTAAGGTTTGTTTCCTCTTGATGTAGCCTTAAGCAGAGACTGGCGAATAACACTTTCAATTAAAGGCGTTGTTAAGCTTCCAAAAAACTACCGTCTCCTGAAATCTCAACATATATTTTTTCATCCAATCTTCATGATTCTTTCAAGTATTGATCAGTACACCAATCAAACGTGGATACCCAAGTTTTGTTCTTCTAGGTTGTAGCATTCGTTTGCAGGAACAGTTAGAAATTATAGGTTTCACTCTGTTTTCTCCTATATTGACAGATGCAGTTAGAACTCTAAATCAAACACGGTTTGTGCTAGCTTCTTGAAACTTGACACCATAAAGTACTTCTACGTTCTATCACTAAAGTTTGTTTCCTCTTGTATCCTAAAGCTGGGACTGGCGAATAACACTTATACTGAAAGGGGTTGCCAAACTTCCAACACACTAGAGACTCCTGAAATCTCAACATATATTTTTTCATCCAATCTTCATGATACTTTCAAGTAATGATCAGTACACCAATCCCACTTGGATGCCAACGTTTAGTTCTCCTAGATTGAAGCATTCTTTTGGAGTAACAGTTTGAATTTTTAGGTTTCACTCTGTTTTCTCCTATATTGACAAATGTAGTTCGAACTCTAAATCAAACACGGTTTGTGCTAGCTTCTTGAAACTTGAAACAGTAAAGTAGTTCTACATTCTATTTTTATTTTTTGTTTCCTCTGGATGTAGACCTAAGCAGAGACTGACGAAAGACACATTCAATGAAAGACGTTGTTAGGCTGCCAAAATACTACAGTCTCCTGAAATCTCAACATATTTTTTTTCTGACCTTCATGATAATTTCAAGTAATGAGCAATACACCAATAAAACGTGGATGTTCAAGTTTCGTTCTCCTAGTTTGAAGCATTAGTTTGCAGTAACAGTTTGAATTTTTAGTTTTCACTCTGTTTTCTCCTATATTGACAGATGCAGTTCGAACTCTAAATCAAACATGGTTTGTGCTAGCTTCTTGAAACTTGACACAATAAAGTAGTTCTACGTTCTATCTCTAAGGTTTGTTTCCTCTTGATGTAGCCTTAAGCAGAGACTGGCGAATAACACTTTCAATGAAAGGCGTTGTTAAGCTTCCAAAAAACGACCGTCTCCTGAAATCTCAACATACATTTTTTCATCCAATCTTCATGATTCTTTCAAGTATTGATCAGTACACCAGTCCCACTTGGATGCCAAAGTTTAGTTCTCCTAGATTGAAGCATTCTTTTGGAGTAACAGTTTGAATTTTTAGGTTTCACTCTGTTTTCTCCTATATTGACAAATGTAGTTCGAACTCTAAATCAAACAGGGTTTGTGCTAGCTTCTTGAAACTTGAAACAGTAAAGTAGTTCTACATTCTATTTTTATTTTTTGTTTCCCTTGGATGTAGACCTAAGCAGAGACTGACGAAAGACACATTCAATGAAAGGCGTTGTTAGGCTGCCAAAATACTACAGGCTCCTGAAATCTCAACATGTTTTTTTTTTCCGACCTTCATGATAATTTCAAGTAATGAGCAGTACACCAATAAAACTTGGATGTTCAAGTTTCGTTCTCCTAGGTTGAAGCATTCGTTTGCAGTAACAGTTTGAATTTTTAGTTTTCACTCTGTTTTCTCCTATATTGACAGATGCAGTTCGAACTCTAAATCAAACATGGTTTGTGCTAGCTTCTTGAAACTTGACACAATAAAGTAGTTCTACGTTCTATCTCTAAGGTTTGTTTCCTCTTGATGTAGCCTTAAGCAGAGACTGGCGAATAACACTTTCAATTAAAGGCGTTGTTAAGCTTCCAAAAAACTACCGTCTCCTGAAATCTCAACATATATTTTTTCATCCAATCTTCATGATTCTTTCAAGTATTGATCAGTACACCAATCAAACGTGGATGCCCAAGTTTTGTTCTTCTAGGTTGTAGCATTCGTTTGCAGGAACAGTTAGAAATTATAGGTTTCACTCTGTTTTCTCCTATATTGACAGATGCAGTTAGAACTCTAAATCAAACACGGTTTGTGCTAGCTTCTTGAAACTTGACACCATAAAGTACTTCTACGTTCTATCACTAAAGTTTGTTTCCTCTTGTATCCTAAAGCTGGGACTGGCGAATAACACTTATACTGAAAGGGGTTGCCAAACTTCCAACACACTAGAGACTCCTGAAATCTCAACATATATTTTTTCATCCAATCTTCATGATACTTTCAAGTAATGATCTGTACACAAATCCCACTTGGATGCCAAAGATTAGTTCTCCTAGATTGAAGCATTCTTTTGGAGTAACAGTTTGAATTTTTAGGTTTCACTCTGTTTTCTCCTATATTGACAAATGTAGTTCGAACTGTAAATCAAACAGGGTTTGTGCTAGCTTCTTGAAACTTGAAACAGTAAAGTAGTTCTACATTCTATTTTTATTTTTTGTTTCCTCTGGATGTAGACCTAAGCAGAGACTGACGAAAGACACATTCAATGAAAGGCGTTGTTAGGCTGCCAAAATACTACAGTCTCCTGAAATCTCAACATATTTTTATTTCGGACCTTCATGACAATTTCAAGTAATCAGCAGTACACCAATAAAACGTGGATGTTCAAGTTTCATTCTCCTAGGTTGAAGCATTCGTTTGCAGTAACAGTTTGAATTTTTAGTTTTCACTCTGTTTTCTCCTATATTGACAGATGCAGTTCGAACTCTAAATCAAACATGGTTTGTGCTAGCTTCTTGAAACTTGACACAATAAAGTAGTTCTACGTTCTATCTCTAAGGTTTGTTTCCTCTTGATGTAGCCTTAAGCAGAGACTGGCGAATAACACTGTCAATTAAAGGCGTTGTTAAGCTTCCAAAAAACTACCGTCTCCTGAAATCTCAACAGACATTTTTTCATCCAATCTTCATGATTCTTTCAAGTATTGATCAGTACACCAATCAAACGTGGATGCCCAAGTTTTGTTCTTCTAGGTTGTAGCATTCGTTTGCAGGAACAGTTAGAAATTATAGGTTTCACTCTGTTTTCTCCTATATTGACAGATGCAGTTAGAACTCTAAATCAAACACGGTTTGTGCTAGCTTCTTGAAACTTGACACAGTAAAGTAGTTCTACGTTCTATCTCTAAGGTTTGTTTCCTCTTGTATCCTAAAGCTGGGACTGGCGAATAACACTTATACTGAAAGGGGTTGCCAAACTTCCAACACACTAGAGTCTCCTGAAATCTCAACATATATTTTTTCATCCAATCTTCATGATACTTTCAAGTAATGATCAGTACACCAATCCCACTTGGATGCCAAAGTTTAGTCTCCTAGATTGAAGCATTCTTTTGGAGTAACAGTTTGAATTTTTAGGTTTCACTCTGTTTTCTCCTATATTGACAAATGTAGTTCGAACTCTAAATCAAACACGGTTTGTGCTAGCTTCTTGAAACTTGAAACAGTAAAGTAGTTCTACATTCTATTTTTATTTTTTGTTTCCTCTGGATGTAGACCTAAGCAGAGACTGACGAAAGACACATTCAATGAAAGACGTTGTTAGGCTGCCAAAATACTACAGTCTCCTGAAATCTCAACATATTTTTTTTCCGACCTTCATGATAATTTCAAGTAATGAGCAGTACACCAATAAAACGTGGATGTTCAATTTCCGTTCTCCTAGGTTGAAGCATTCGTTTGCAGTAACAGTTTGAATTTTTAGTTTTCACTCTCTTTTCTCCTATATTGACAGATGCAGTTCGAACTCTAAATCAAACATGGTTTGTGCTAGCTTCTTGAAACTTGACACAATAAAGTAGTTCTATGTTCTATCTCTAAGGTTTGTTTCCTCTTGACGTAGCCTTAAGCAGACACTGGCGAATAACACTTTCAATGAAAGGCGTTGTTAAGCTTCCAAAAAAACTACCGTCTCCTGAAATCTCAACATATATTTTTTCATCCAATCTTCATGATTCTTTCAAGTATTGATCAGTACACCAATCAAACGTGGATGCCCAAATTTTGTTCTTCTAGGTTGTAGCATTCGTTTGCAGGAACAGTTAGAAATTATAGGTTTCACTCTGTTTTCTCCTATATTGACAGATGCAGTTAGAACTCTAAATCAAACACGGTTTGTGCTAGCTTCTTGAAACTTGACACAATAAAGTACTTCTACGTTCTATCTCTAAGGTTTGTTTCCTCTTGTATCCTAAAGCTGGGACTGGCGAATAACACTTATACTGAAAGGGGTTGCCAAACTTCCAACACACTAGAGTCTCCTGAAATCTCAACATATATTTTCCCATCCAATCTTCATGATACTTTCAAGTAATGATCAGTACACCAATCCCACTTGGATGCCAAAGATTAGTTCTCCTAGATTGAAGCATTCTTTTGGAATAACAGTTTGAATTTTTAGGTTTCACTCTGTTTTCTCCTATATTGACAAATGTAGTTCGAACTCTAAATCAAACACGGTTTGTGCTAGCTTCTTGAAATTTGAAACAGTAAAGTAGTTCTACATTCTATTTTTATTTTTTGTTTCCTCTGGATGTAGACCTAAGCAGAGACTGACGAAAGACACATTCAATGAAAGGCGTTGTTAGGCTGCCAAAATACTACAGTCTCCTGAAATCTCAACATATTTTTTTTCCGAGCTTCATGATGATTTCAAGTAATCAGCAGTACACCAATAAAACGTGGATGTTCAAGTTTCGTTCTCCTAGGTTGAAGCATTCGTTTGCAGTAACAGTTTGAATTTTTAGTTTTCACTCTGTTTTCTCCTATATTGACAGATGCAGTTCAAACTCTAAATCAAACATGGTTTGTGCTAGCTTTTTGAAACTTGACACAATAAAGTAGTTCTACGTTCTATCTCTAAGGTTTGTTTCCTCTTGATGTAGCCTTAAGCAGATACTGGCGAATAACACTTTCAATGAAAGGAGTTGTTAAGCTTCCAAAAAACTACCGTCTCCTGAAACTCAACATATATTTTTTTATCCAATCTTCATGATTCTTTCAAGTATTCATCAGTACACCAATCAAACGTGGATGCCCAAGTTTTGTTCTTCTAGGTTGTAGCATTCGTTTGCAGGAACAGTTAGAAATTATAGGTTTCACTCTGTTTTCTCCTATATTGACAAATGCAGTTAGAACTCTAAATCAAACACGGTTTGTGCTAACTTCTTGAAACTTGACACAATAAAGAACTTCTACGTTCTATCTCTAAGGTTTGTTTCCTCTTGTATCCTAAAGCTGGGACTGGCGAATAACACTTATACTGAAAGGGGTTGCCAAACTTCCAACACACTAGAGTCTCCTGAAATCTCAACATATATTTTTCCATCCAATCTTCATGATACTTTCAAGTAATGATCAGTACACCAATCCCACTTGGATGCCAAAGTTTAGTTCTCCTAGATTGAAGCATTCTTTTGGAGTAACGGTTTGAATTTTTAGGTTTCACTCTGTTTTCTCCTATATAGACAAATGTAGTTCGAACTCTAAATCAAACACGGTTTGTGCTAGCTTCTTGAAACTTGAAACAGTAAAGTAGTTCTACATTCTATTTTTATTTTTTGTTTCCTCTGGATGTAGACCTAAGCAGAGACTGACGAAAGACACATTCAATCAAAGGCGTTGTTAGGCTGCCAAAATACTACAGGCTCCTGAAATCTCAACATATTTTTTTTTCCGACCTTCATGATAATTTCAAGTAATCAGCAGTACACCAATAAAACGTGGATGTTCAAGTTTCGTTCTCCTAGTTTGAAGCATTAGTTTGCAGTAACAGTTTGAATTTTTAGTTTTCACTCTGTTTTCTCCTATATTGACAGATGCAGTTCGAACTCTAAATCAAACATGGTTTGTGCTAGCTTCTTGAAACTTGACACAATAAAGTAGTTCTACGTTCTATCTCTAAGGTTTGTTTCCTCTTGATGTAGCCTTAAGCAGAGACTGGCGAATAACCCTTTCAATGAAAGGCGTTGTTAAGCTTCCAAAAAACGACCGTCTCCTGAAATCTCAACATACATTTTTTCATCCAATCTTCATGATTCTTTCAAGTATTGATCAGTACACCAATCAAACGTGGATGCCCAAGTTTTGTTCATCTAGGTTGTAGCATTCGTTTGCAGGAAAAGTTAGAAATTATAGGTTTCACTCTGTTTTCTCCTATATTGACAGATGCAGTTAGAACTCTAAATCAAACACGGTTTGTGTTAGCTTCTTGAAACTTGACACAGTAAAGTAGATCTACGTTCTATCTCTAAGGTTTGTTTCCTCTTGTATCCTAAAGCTGGGACTGGCGAATAACACTTATACTGAAAGGGGTTGCCAAACCTCCAACACACTAGAGTCTCGTGAAATCTCAACATATATTTTTTCAACCAATCTTCATGATACTTTCAAGTAATGATCAGTACACCACTCCCACTTGGATGCCAAAGGTTAGTTCTCCTAGATTGAAGCATTCTTTTGGAGTAACAGTTTGAATTTTTAGGTTTCACTCTGTTTTCTCCTATATTGACAGATGCAGTTAGAACTCTAAATCAAACATGGTTTGTGCTAGCTTCTTGAAACTTGAAACAGTAAAGTAGTTCTACATTCTATTTTTACTTTTTGTTTCCTCTGGATGTAGACCTAAGCAGAGACTGATGAAAGACACATTCAATGAAAGGCGTTGTTAGGCTGCCAAAATACTACAGGCTCCTGAAATCTCAACATATTTTTTTTTCCGACCTTCATGATAATTTCAAGTAATGAGCAGTACACCAATAAAACGTGGATGTTCAATTTCCGTTCTCCTAGGTTGAAGCATTCGTTTGCAGTAACAGTTTGAATTTTTAGTTTTCACTCTCTTTTCTCCTATATTGACAGATGCAGTTCGAACTCTAAATCAAACATGGTTTGTGCTAGCTTCTTGAAACTTGACACAATAAAGTAGTTCTATGTTCTATCTCTAAGGTTTGTTTCCTCTTGACGTAGCCTTAAGCAGAGACTGGCGAATAACACTTTCAATGAAAGGCGTTGTTAAGCTTCCAAAAAAACTACCGTCTCCTGAAATCTCAACATATATTTTTTCATCCAATCTTCATGATTCTTTCAAGTATTGATCAGTACACCAATCAAACGTGGATGCCCAAATTTTGTTCTTCTAGGTTGTAGCATTCGTTTGCAGGAACAGTTAGAAATTATAGGTTTCACTCTGTTTTCTCTTATATTGACAGATGCAGTTAGAACTCTAAATCAAACACGGTTTGTGCTAGCTTCTTGAAACTTGACACAATAAAGTACTTCTACGTTCTATCTCTAAGGTTTGTTTCCTCTTGTATCCTAAAGCTGGGACTGGCGAATAACACTTATACTGAAAGGGGTTGCCAAACTTCCAACACACTAGAGTCTCCTGAAATCTCAACATATATTTTCCCATCCAATCTTCATGATACTTTCAAGTAATGATCAGTACACCAATCCCACTTGGATGCCAAAGATTAGTTCTCCTAGATTGAAGCATTCTTTTGGAATAACAGTTTGAATTTTTAGGTTTCACTCTGTTTTCTCCTATATTGACAAATGTAGTTCGAACTCTAAATCAAACACGGTTTGTGCTAGCTTCTTGAAATTTGAAACAGTAAAGTAGTTCTACATTCTATTTTTATTTTTTGTTTCCTCTGGATGTAGACCTAAGCAGAGACTGACGAAAGACACATTCAATGAAAGGCGTTGTTAGGCTGCCAAAATACTACAGTCTCCTGAAATCTCAACATATTTTTTTTCCGACCTTCATGATGATTTCAAGTAATCAGCAGTACACCAATAAAACGTGGATGTTCAAGTTTCGTTCTCCTAGGTTGAAGCATTCGTTTGCAGTAACAGTTTGAATTTTTAGTTTTCACTCTGTTTTCTCCTATATTGACAGATGCAGTTCAAACTCTAAATCAAACATGGTTTGTGCTAGCTTTTTGAAACTTGACACAATAAAGTAGTTCTACGTTCTATCTCTAAGGTTTGTTTCCTCTTGATGTAGCCTTAAGCAGATACTGGCGAATAACACTTTCA
Source organism: Callospermophilus lateralis (assembly GCF_048772815.1). Classification (NCBI taxonomy): domain Eukaryota; kingdom Metazoa; phylum Chordata; class Mammalia; order Rodentia; family Sciuridae; genus Callospermophilus; species Callospermophilus lateralis. The sequence goes on from NW_027516344.1 coordinate 26,944, forward strand.
ATGAAAGGAGTTGTTAAGCTTCCAAAAAACTACCGTCTCCTGAAACTCAACATATATTTTTTTATCCAATCTTCATGATTCTTTCAAGTATTCATCAGTACACCAATCAAACGTGGATGCCCAAGTTTTGTTCTTCTAGGTTGTAGCATTCGTTTGCAGGAACAGTTAGAAATTATAGGTTTCACTCTGTTTTCTCCTATATTGACAAATGCAGTTAGAACTCTAAATCAAACACGGTTTGTGCTAACTTCTTGAAACTTGACACAATAAAGAACTTCTACGTTCTATCTCTAAGGTTTGTTTCCTCTTGTATCCTAAAGCTGGGACTGGCGAATAACACTTATACTGAAAGGGGTTGCCAAACTTCCAACACACTAGAGTCTCCTAAAATCTCAACATATATTTTTCCATCCAATCTTCATGATACTTTCAAGTAATGATCAGTACACCAATCCCACTTGGATGCCAAAGTTTAGTTCTCCTAGATTGAAGCATTCTTTTGGAGTAACGGTTTGAATTTTTAGGTTTCACTCTGTTTTCTCCTATATTGACAAATGTAGTTCGAACTCTAAATCAAACACGGTTTGTGCTAGCTTCTTGAAACTTGAAACAGTAAAGTAGTTCTACATTCTATTTTTATTTTTTGTTTCCTCTGGATGTAGACCTAAGCAGAGACTGACGAAAGACACATTCAATCAAAGGCGTTGTTAGGCTGCCAAAATACTACAGGCTCCTGAAATCTCAACATATTTTTTTTTCCGACCTTCATGATAATTTCAAGTAATCAGCAGTACACCAATAAAACGTGGATGTTCAAGTTTCGTTCTCCTAGGTTGAAGCATTCGTTTGCAGTAACAGTTTGAATTTTTAGTTTTCACTCTGTTTTCTCCTATATAGACAGATGCAGTTCAAACTCTAAATCAAACATGGTTTGTGCTAGCTTCTTGAAACTTGACACAATAAAGTAGTTCTACGTTCTATCTCTAAGGTTTGTTTCCTCTTGATGTAGCCTTAAGCAGAGACTGGCGAATAACACTTTCAATGAAAGGCGTTGTTAAGCTTCCAAAAAACTACCGTCTCCTGAAATCTCAACATATATTTTTTCATCCAATCTTCACGATTCTTTCAAGTATTGATCAGTACACCAATCAAACGTGGATGCCCAATTTTTGTTCTTCTAGGTTGTAGCATTCGTTTGCAGGAACAGTTAGAAATTATAGGTTTCACTCTGTTTTCTCCTATATTGACAGATGCAGTTCGAACTCGAAATCAAACATGGTTTGTGCTAGCTTCTTGAAACTTGACACAATAAAGTAGTTCTACGTTCTACCTCTAAGGTTTGTTTCCTCTTGTATCCTAAAGCTGGGACTGGCGAATAACACTTATACTGAAAGGGGTTGCCAAACTTGCAACACACTAGAGTCTCCTGAAATCTCAACATATATTTTTTCATCCAATCTTCATGATACTTTCAAGTAATGATCAGTACACCAATCCCACTTGGATGCCAAAGTTTAGTTCTCCTAGATTGAATCATTCTTTTGGAGTAACAGTTTGAATTTTTAGGTTTCACTCTGTTTTCTCCTATATTGACAAATGTAGTTCGAACTCTAAATCAAACACGGTTTGTGCTTGCTTCTTGAAACTTGAAACAGTAAAGTAGTTCTACGTTCTATCTCTAAGGTTTGTTTCCTCTTGTATCCTAAAGCTGGGACTGGCGAATAACACTTATACTGATAGGGGTTGCCAAACTTCCAACACACTAGAGTCTCCTGAAATCTCAACATATATTTTTTCATCCAATCTTCATGATACTTTCAAGTAATGATCAGTACACCAATCCCACTTGGATGCCAAAGTTTAGTTCTCCTAGAATGAAGCATTCTTTTGGAGTAACAGTTTGAATTTTTAGGTTTCACTCTGTTTTCTCCTATATTGACAAATGTAGTTCGAACTCTAAATCAAACACGGTTTGTGCTAGCTTCTTGAAACTTGAAACAGTAAAGTAGTTCTACATTCTATTTTTATTTTTTGTTTCCTCTGGATGTAGACCTAAGCAGAGACTGACGAAAGACACATTCAATGAAAGGCATTGTTAGGCTGCCAAAATACTACAGGCTCCTGAATTCTCAACATATTTTTTTTTCCGACCTTCATGATAATTTCAAGTAATGAGCAGTACACCAATAAAACGTGGATGTTCAAGTTTCGTTCTCCTAGGTTGAAGCAGTCGTTTTCAGGAACAGTTTGAATTTTTAGTTTTCACTCTGTTTTCTCCTATATTGACAGATGCAGTTCGAACTCTAAATCAAACATAGTTTGTGCTAGCTTCTTGAAACTTGACACAATAAAGTAGTTCTACGTTCTCTCTCTAAGGTTTGTTTCCTCTTGATGTAGCCCTAAGCAGAGACTGGCGAATAACAATTTCAATGAAAGGCGTTGTTAAGCTTCCAAAAAACTACCGTCTCCTGAAATCTCAACATATATTTTTTCATCCAATCTTCATGATTCTTTCAAGCATTGATCAGTACACCAATCAAACGTGGATGCCCAAGTTTTGTTCTTCTAGGTTGTAGCATTCGTTTGCAGGAACAGTTAGAAATTATAGGTTTCACTCTGTTTTCTCCTATATTGACAGATGCAGTTAGAACTCTAAATCAAACAAGGTTTGTGCTAGCTTCTTGAAACTTGAAACAGTAAAGTTGTTCTACGTTCTATCTCTAAGGTTTGTTTCCTCTTGTATCTTAAAGCTGGGACTGGCGAATCACACTTATACTGAAAGGGTTTCCAAACTTCCAACACACTAGAGTCTCCTGAAATCTCAACATATATTTTTTTATCCAATCTTCATGATAATTTCAAGTAATAATTAGTACACCAATCCCACTTGGATGCCAAAGTTTAGTTCTCCTAGATTGAAGCATTCTTTTGGAGTAACAGTTTGAATTTTTAGGTTTCACTCTGTTTTCTCCTATATTGACAAATGTAGTTCGAACTCTAAATCAAACACGGTTTGTGCTAGCTTCTTGAAACTTGAAACAGTAAAGTAGTTCTACGTTCTTTCTCTAAGGTTTGTTTCCTCTTGTATCTAAAAGCTGGGACTGGCGAATAACACTTATACTGAAAGGGGTTGCCAAACTTCCAACACACTAGAGTCTCCTGAAATCTCAACATATATTTTTTCATCCAATCTTCATGATACTTTCAAGTAATGATCAGTACACCTATCCCACTTGGATGCCAAAGTTTAGTTCTCCTAGATTGAAGCATTCTTTTGGAGTAACAGTTTGAATTTTTAGGTTTCACTCTGTTTTCTCCTATATTGACAAATGTATTTCGAACTCTAAATCAAACACGGTTTGTGCTAGCTTCTTGAAACTTGAAACAGTAAAGTAGTTCTACATTCTATTTTTACTTTTTGTTTCCTCTGGATGTAGACCTAAGCAGTGACTGACGAAAGACACATTCAATGAAAGGCGTTGTTAGGCTGCCAAAATACTACAGGCTCCTGAATTCTCAACATATTTTTTTTTCCGACCTTCATGATAATTTCAAGTAATGAGCAGTACACCAATAAAACGTGGATGTTCAAGTTTCGTTCTCCTAGGTTGAAGCATTCGTTTGCAGGAAGAGTTTGAATTTTTAGTTTTCATTCTGTTTTCTCCTATATTGACAGATGCAGTTCGAACTCTAAATCAAACATGGTTTGTGCTAGCTTCTTGAAACTTGACACAATAAAGTAGTTCTTCGTTCTATCTCTAAGGTTTGTTTCCTCTTGATGTAGCCTTAAGCAGACACTGGCGAATAACAATTTCAATGAAAGGCGTTGTTAAGCTTCCAAAAAACTACCGTCTCCTGAAATCTCAACATATATTTTTTCATCCAATCTTCATGATTCTTTCAAGCATTGATCAGTACACCAATCAAACGTGGATGCCCAAGTTTTGTTCTTCTAGGTTGTAGCATTCGTTTGCAGCAACAGTTAGAAATTATAGGTTTCACTCTGTTTTCTCCTATATTGACAGATGCAGTTAGAACTTTAAATCAAACAAGGTTTGTGCTAGCTTCTTGAAACTTGAAACAGTAAAGTAGTTCTACGTTCTATCTCTAAGGTTTGTTTCCTCTTGTATCCTAAAGCTGGGACTGGTGAATAACACTTATACTGAAAGGGGTTGCCAAACTTCCAACACACTAGAGTCTCCTAAAATCTCAACATATATTTTTCCATCCAATCTTCATGATACTTTCAAGTAATGATCAGTACACCAATCCCACTTGGATGCCAAAGTTTAGTTCTCCTAGATTGAAGCATTCTTTTGGAGTAACAGTTTGAATTTTTAGGTTTCACTCTGTTTTCTCCTATATTGACAAATGTAGTTCGAACTCTAAATCAAACACAGTTTGTGCTAGCTTCTTGAAACTTGAAACAGTAAAGTAGTTCTACATTCTATTTTTATTTTTTGTTTCCTCTGGATGTAGACCTAAGCAGAGACTGACGAAAGACACATTCAATGAAAGGCGTTGTTAGGCTGCCAAAATACTACAGTCTCCTGAAATCTCATCATATTTTTTTTTCCGACCTTCATGATAATTTCAAGTAATGAGCAGTACACCAATAAAACTTGGATGTTCAAGTTTCGTTCTCCTATTTTGAAGCATTCGTTTGCAGTAACAGTTTGAATTTTTAGTTTTCACTCTGTTTTCTCCTATATTGACAGATGCAGTTCAAACTCTAAATCTAACATGGTTTGTGCTAGCTTCTTGAAACTTGACACAATAAAGTAGTTCTACGTTCTATCTCTAAGGTTTGTTTCCTCTTGATGTAGCCTTAAGCAGAGACTGGCGAATAACACTTTCAATGAAAGGCGTTGTTAAGCTTCCAAAAAACTACCGTCTCCTGAAACTCAACATATATTTTTTCATCCAATCTTCATGATTCTTTCAAGTATTGATCAGTACACCAATCAAACGTGGATGCCCAAGTTTTGTTCTTCTAGGTTGTAGCATTCGTTTGCAGGAACAGTTAGAAATTATAGGTTTCACTCTGTTTTCTCCTATATTGACAGATGCAGTTAGAACTCTAAATCAAACACGGTTTGTGCTAGCTTCTTGAAACTTGACACAATAAAGTAGTTCTACGATCTATCTCTAAGGTTTGTTTCCTCTTGTATCCTAAAGCTGGGACTGGCGAATTACACTTATACTGAAAGGGGTTGCCAAACTTCCAACACACTAGAGTCTCGTGAAATCTCAACATATATTTTTTCATCCAATCTTCATGATACTTTCAAGTAATGATCAGTACACCAATCCCACTTGGATGCCAAAGTTTAGTTCTCCTAGATTCAAGCATTCTTTTGGAGTAACAGTTTGAATTTTTAGGTTTCCCTCTGTTTTCTCCTATATTGACAAATGTAGTTCGAACTCTAAATCAAACACGGTTTGTGCTAGCTTCTTGAAACTTGAAACAGTAAAGTAGTTCTACATTCTATTTTTATTTTTTGTTTCCTCTGGATGTAGACCTAAGCAGAGACTGACGAAAGACACATTCATAGAAAGGCGTTGTTAGGCTGCCAAAATACTACAGGCTCCTGAAATCTCAACATATTTTTTTTCCGACCTTCAAGATAATTTCAAGTAATGAGCATTACACCAATAAAACGTGGATGTTCAAGTTCCGTTCTCCTAGGTTGAAGCATTCGTTTGCAGTAACAATTTGAATTTTTAGTTTTCACTCTGTTTTCTCCTATATTGACAGATGCATTTCTAAATCTAAATCAAACATGGTTTGTGCTAGCTTCTTGAAACTTGACACAATAAAGTAGTTCTACGTTCTATCTCAAAGGTTTGTTTCCTCTTGATGTAGCCTTAAGCAGAGACTGGCGAATAACACTTTCAATGAAAGGCGTTGTTAAGCTTCCAAAAAACTACCGTCTCCTGAAATCTCAACATACATTTTTTCATCCAATCTTCATGATTCTTTCAAGTATTGATCAGTACACCAAACAAACGTGGATGACCAAGTTTTGTTCTTCTAGGTTGTAGCATTCGTTTGCAGGAACAGTTAGAAATTATAGGTTTCACTCTGTTTTCTCCTATATTGACAGATGCTGTTAGAACTCTAAATCAAACACGGTTTGTGCTAGCTTCTTGAAACTTGACACAATAAAGTACTTCTATGTTCTATCACTAAGGTTTGTTTCCTCTTGTATCCTAAAGCTGGGACTGGCGAATAACAATTATACTGAAAGGGGTTGCCAAACTTCCAACACACTAGAGTCTCCTGAAATCTCAACATATATTTTTTCATCCAATCTTCATGATACTTTCAAGTAATGATCAGTACACCAATCCCACTTGGATGCCAAAGTTTAGTTCTCCTAGATTGAAGCATTTTTTTGGAGTAACAGTTTGAATTTTTAGGTTTCACTCTGTTTTCTCCTATATTGACAAATGTAGTTCGAACTCTAAATCAAACACGGTTTGTGCTAGCTTCTTAAAACTTGAAACATTAAAGTAGTTCTACATTCTATTTTCATTTTTTGTTTCCTCTGGATGTAGACCTAAGCAGAGACTGACGAAAGACACATTCAATGAAAGGCGTTGTTAGGCTGCCAAAATACTACATTCTCCTGAAATCTGTACATATTTTTTTTCCGACCTTCATGATAATTTCAAGTAATCAGCAGTACACCAATAAAACGTGGATGTTCAATTTTCGTTCTCCTACGTTGAAGCATTCGTTTGCAGTAACAGTTTGAATTTTTAGTTTTCACTCTGTTTTCTCCTATATTGACAGATGCAGTTCGAACTCTAAATCAAACATGGTTTGTGCTAGCTTCTTGAAACTTGACACAATAAAGTAGTTCTACGTTCTATCTCTAAGGTTTGTTTCCTCTTGATGTAGCCTTAAGCAGAGACTGGCGAATAACACTTTCAATGAAAGGCGTTGTTAAGCTTCCAAAAAACTACCGTCTCCTGAAACTCAGCATATATTTTTTCATCCAATCTTCATGATTCTTTCAAGTATTCATCAGTACACCAATCAAACGTGGATGCCCAAGTTTTGTTCTTCTAGGTTGTAGCATTCGTTTGCAGGAACAGTTAGAAATTATAGGTTTCACTCTGTTTTCTCCTATATTGACAGATGCAGTTAGAACTCTAAATCAAACACGGTTTGTGCTAGCTTCTTGAAACTTGACACAATAAAGTAGTTCTACGATCTATCTCTAAGGTTTGTTTCCTCTTGTATCCTAAAGCTGGGACTGGCGAATAACACTTATACTGAAAGGGGTTGCCAAACTTCCAACACACTAGAGTCTCGTGAAATCTCAACATATATTTTTTCATCCAATCTTCATGATACTTTCAAGTAATGATCAGTACACCAATCCCACTTGGATGCCAAAGTTTAGTTCTCCTAGATTCAAGCATTCTTTTGGAGTAACAGTTTGAATTTTTAGGTTTCCCTCTGTTTTCTCCTATATTGACAAATGTAGTTCGAACTCTAAATCAAACACGGTTTGTGCTAGCTTCTTGAAACTTGAAACAGTAAAGTAGTTCTACATTCTATTTTTATTTTTTGTTTCCTCTGGATGTAGACCTAAGCAGAGACTGACGAAAGACACATTCAATGAAAGGCGTTGTTAGGCTGCCAAAATACTACAGGCTCCTGAAATCTCAACATATTTGTTTTCCGACCTTCAAGATAATTTCAAGTAATGAGCAGTACACCAATAAAACTTGGATGTTCAAGTTTCGTAATCCTATTTTGAAGCATTCGTTTGCGGTAACAGTTTGAATTTTTAGTTTTCACTCTGTTTTCTCCTATATTGACAGATGCAGTTCAAACTCTAAATCTAACATGGTTTGTGCTAGCTTCTTGAAACTTGACACAATAAAGTAGTTCTACGTTCTATCTCTAAGGTTTGTTTCCTCTTGATGTAGCCTTAAGCAGAGACTGGCGAATAACACTTTCAATGAAAGGCGTTGTTAAGCTTCCAAAAAACTACCTTCTCCTGAAACTCAGCATATATTTTTTCATCCAATCTTCATGATTCTTTCAAGTATTGATCAGTACACCAATCAAACGTGGATGCCCAATTTTTGTTCTTCTAGGTTGTAGCATTCGTTTGCAGGAACAGTTAGAAATTATAGGTTTCACTCTGTTTTCTCCTATATTGACAGATGCAGTTAGAACTCTAAATCAAACACGGTTTGTGCTAGCTTCTTGAAACTTGACACAATAAAGTAGTTCTACGATCTATCTCTAAGGTTTGTTTCCTCTTGTATCCTAAAGCTGGGACTGGCGAATTACACTTATACTGAAAGGGGTTGCCAAACTTCCAACACACTAGAGTCTCGTGAAATCTCAACATATATTTTTTCATCCAATCTTCATGATACTTTCAAGTAATGATCAGTACACCAATCCCACTTGGATGCCAAAGTTTAGTTCTCCTAGATTCAAGCATTCTTTTGGAGTAACAGTTTGAATTTTTAGGTTTCCCTCTGTTTTCTCCTATATTGACAAATGTAGTTCGAACTCTAAATCAAACACGGTTTGTGCTAGCTTCTTGAAACTTGAAACAGTAAAGTAGTTCTACATTCTATTTTTATTTTTTGTTTCCTCTGGATGTAGACCTAAGCAGAGACTGACGAAAGACACATTCAAAGAAAGGCTTTGTTAGGCTGCCAAAATACTACAGGCTCCTGAAATCTCAACATATTTTTTTTCCGACCTTCAAGATAATTTCAAGTAATGAGCATTACACCAATAAAACGTGGATGTTCAAGTTCCGTTCTCCTAGGTTGAAGCATTCGTTTGCAGTAACAATTTGAATTTTTAGTTTTCACTCTGTTTTCTCCTATATTGACAGATGCATTTCTAAATCTAAATCAAACATGGTTTGTGCTAGCTTCTTGAAACTTGACACAATAAAGTAGTTCTACGTTCTATCTCAAAGGTTTGTTTCCTCTTGATGTAGCCTTAAGCAGAGACTGGCGAATAACACTTTCAATGAAAGGCGTTGTTAAGCTTCCAAAAAACTACCGTCTCCTGAAATCTCAACATACATTTTTTCATCCAATCTTCATGATTCTTTCAAGTATTGATCAGTACACCAAACAAACGTGGATGACCAAGTTTTGTTCTTCTAGGTTGTAGCATTCGTTTGCAGGAACAGTTAGAAATTATAGGTTTCACTCTGTTTTCTCCTATATTGACAGATGCTGTTAGAACTCTAAATCAAACACGGTTTGTGCTAGCTTCTTGAAACTTGACACAATAAAGTACTTCTATGTTCTATCACTAAGGTTTGTTTCCTCTTGTATCCTAAAGCTGGGACTGGCGAATAACAATTATACTGAAAGGGGTTGCCAAACTTCCAACACACTAGAGTCTCCTGAAATCTCAACATATATTTTTTCATCCAATCTTCATGATACTTTCAAGTAATGATCAGTACACCAATCCCACTTGGATGCCAAAATTTAGTTCTCCTAGATTGAAGCATTTTTTTGGAGTAACAGTTTGAATTTTTAGGTTTCACTCTGTTTTCTCCTATATTGACAAATGTAGTTCGAACTCTAAATCAAACACGGTTTGTGCTAGCTTCTTAAAACTTGAAACATTAAAGTAGTTCTACATTCTATTTTCATTTTTTGTTTCCTCTGGATGTAGACCTAAGCAGAGACTGACGAAAGACACATTCAATGAAAGGCGTTGTTAGGCTGCCAAAATACTACATTCTCCTGAAATCTGTACATATTTTTTTTCCGACCTTCATGATAATTTCAAGTAATCAGCAGTACACCAATAAAACGTGGATGTTCAATTTTCGTTCTCCTACGTTGAAGCATTCGTTTGCAGTAACAGTTTGAATTTTTAGTTTTCACTCTGTTTTCTCCTATATTGACAGATGCAGTTCGAACTCTAAATCAAACATGGTTTGTGCTAGCTTCTTGAACTTGACACAATAAAGTAGTTCTACGTTCTATCTCTAAGGTTTGTTTCCTCTTGATGTAGCCTTAAGCAGAGACTGGCGAATAACACTTTCAATGAAAGGCGTTGTTAAGCTTCCAAAAAACTACCGTCTCCTGAAACTCAGCATATATTTTTTCATCCAATCTTCATGATTCTTTCAAGTATTCATCAGTACACCAATCAAACGTGGATGCCCAAGTTTTGTTCTTCTAGGTTGTAGCATTCGTTTGCAGGAACAGTTAGAAATTATAGGTTTCACTCTGTTTTCTCCTATATTGACAGATGCAGTTAGAACTCTAAATCAAACACGGTTTGTGCTAGCTTCTTGAAACTTGACACAATAAAGTAGTTCTACGATCTATCTCTAAGGTTTGTTTCCTCTTGTATCCTAAAGCTGGGACTGGCGAATAACACTTATACTGAAAGGGGTTGCCAAACTTCCAACACACTAGAGTCTCGTGAAATCTCAACATATATTTTTTCATCCAATCTTCATGATACTTTCAAGTAATGATCAGTACACCAATCCCACTTGGATGCCAAAGTTTAGTTCTCCTAGATTCAAGCATTCTTTTGGAGTAACAGTTTGAATTTTTAGGTTTCCCTCTGTTTTCTCCTATATTGACAAATGTAGTTCGAACTCTAAATCAAACACGGTTTGTGCTAGCTTCTTGAAACTTGAAACAGTAAAGTAGTTCTACATTCTATTTTTATTTTTTGTTTCCTCTGGATGTAGACCTAAGCAGAGACTGACGAAAGACACATTCAATGAAAGGCGTTGTTAGGCTGCCAAAATACTACAGGCTCCTGAAATCTCAACATATTTGTTTTCCGACCTTCAAGATAATTTCAAGTAATGAGCAGTACACCAATAAAACTTGGATGTTCAAGTTTCGTAATCCTATTTTGAAGCATTCGTTTGCGGTAACAGTTTGAATTTTTAGTTTTCACTCTGTTTTCTCCTATATTGACAGATGCAGTTCAAACTCTAAATCTAACATGGTTTGTGCTAGCTTCTTGAAACTTGACACAATAAAGTAGTTCTACGTTCTATCTCTAAGGTTTGTTTCCTCTTGATGTAGCCTTAAGCAGAGACTGGCGAATAACACTTTCAATGAAAGGCGTTGTTAAGCTTCCAAAAAACTACCGTCTCCTGAAACTCAGCATATATTTTTTCATCCAATCTTCATGATTCTTTCAAGTATTGATCAGTACACCAATCAAACGTGGATGCCCAATTTTTGTTCTTCTAGGTTGTAGCATTCGTTTGCAGGAACAGTTAGAAATTATAGGTTTCACTCTGTTTTCTCCTATATTGACAGATGCAGTTAGAACTCTAAATCAAACACGGTTTGTGCTAGCTTCTTGAAACTTGACACAATAAAGTAGTTCTACGATCTATCTCTAAGGTTTGTTTCCTCTTGTATCCTAAAGCTGGGACTGGCGAATTACACTTATACTGAAAGGGGTTGCCAAACTTCCAACACACTAGAGTCTCGTGAAATCTCAACATATATTTTTTCATCCAATCTTCATGATACTTTCAAGTAATGATCAGTACACCAATCCCACTTGGATGCCAAAGTTTAGTTCTCCTAGATTCAAGCATTCTTTTGGAGTAACAGTTTGAATTTTTAGGTTTCCCTCTGTTTTCTCCTATATTGACAAATGTAGTTCGAACTCTAAATCAAACACGGTTTGTGCTAGCTTCTTGAAACTTGAAACAGTAAAGTAGTTCTACATTCTATTTTTATTTTTTGTTTCCTCTGGATGTAGACCTAAGCAGAGACTGACGAAAGACACATTCAAAGAAAGGCGTTGTTAGGCTGCCAAAATACTACAGGCTCCTGAAATCTCAACATATTTTTTTTCCGACCTTCAAGATAATTTCAAGTAATGAGCATTACACCAATAAAACGTGGATGTTCAAGTTCCGTTCTTTTAGGTTGAAGCATTCGTTTGCAGTAACAATTTGAATTTTTAGTTTTCACTCTGTTTTCTCCTATATTGACAGATGCATTTCTAAATCTAAATCAAACATGGTTTGTGCTAGCTTCTTGAAACTTGACACAATAAAGTAGTTCTACGTTCTATCTCAAAGGTTTGTTTCCTCTTGATGTAGCCTTAAGCAGAGACTGGCGAATAACACTTTCAATGAAAGGCGTTGTTAAGCTTCCAAAAAACTACCGTCTCCTGAAATCTCAACATACATTTTTTCATCCAATCTTCATGATTCTTTCAAGTATTGATCAGTACACCAAACAAACGTGGATGACCAAGTTTTGTTCTTCTAGGTTGTAGCATTCGTTTGCAGGAACAGTTAGAAATTATAGGTTTCACTCTGTTTTCTCCTATATTGACAGATGCTGTTAGAACTCTAAATCAAACACGGTTTGTGCTAGCTTCTTGAAACTTGACACAATAAAGTACTTCTATGTTCTATCACTAAGGTTTGTTTCCTCTTGTATCCTAAAGCTGGGACTGGCGAATAACAATTATACTGAAAGGGGTTGCCAAACTTCCAACACACTAGAGTCTCCTGAAATCTCAACATATATTTTTTCATCCAATCTTCATGATACTTTCAAGTAATGATCAGTACACCAATCCCACTTGGATGCCAAAGTTTAGTTCTCCTAGATTGAAGCATTTTTTTGGAGTAACAGTTTGAATTTTTAGGTTTCACTCTGTTTTCTCCTATATTGACAAATGTAGTTCGAACTCTAAATCAAACACGGTTTGTGCTAGCTTCTTGAAACTTGAAACATTAAAGTAGTTCTACATTCTATTTTCATTTTTTGTTTCCTCTGAATGTAGACCTAAGCAGAGACTGACGAAAGACACATTCAATGAAAGGCGTTGTTAGGCTGCCAAAATACTACATTCTCCTGAAATCTGTACATATTTTTTTTCCGACCTTCATGATAATTTCAAGTAATCAGCAGTACACCAATAAAACGTGGATGTTCAATTTTCGTTCTCCTACGTTGAAGCATTCGTTTGCAGTAACAGTTTGAATTTTTAGTTTTCACTCTGTTTTCTCCTATATTGACAGATGCAGTTCGAACTCTAAATCAAACATGGTTTGTGCTAGCTTCTTGAAACTTGACACAATAAAGTAGTTCTACGTTCTATCTCTAAGGTTTGTTTCCTCTTGATGTAGCCTTAAGCAGAGACTGGCGAATAACACTTTCAATGAAAGGCGTTGTTAAGCTTCCAAAAAACTACCGTCTCCTGAAACTCAGCATATATTTTTTCATCCAATCTTCATGATTCTTTCAAGTATTCATCAGTACACCAATCAAACGTGGATGCCCAAGTTTTGTTCTTCTAGGTTGTAGCATTCGTTTGCAGGAACAGTTAGAAATTATAGGTTTCACTCTGTTTTCTCCTATATTGACAGATGCAGTTAGAACTCTAAATCAAACACGGTTTGTGCTAGCTTCTTGAAACTTGACACAATAAAGTAGTTCTACGATCTATCTCTAAGGTTTGTTTCCTCTTGTATCCTAAAGCTGGGACTGGCGAATAACACTTATACTGAAAGGGGTTGCCAAACTTCCAACACACTAGAGTCTCGTGAAATCTCAACATATATTTTTTCATCCAATCTTCATGATACTTTCAAGTAATGATCAGTACACCAATCCCACTTGGATGCCAAAGTTTAGTTCTCCTAGATTCAAGCATTCTTTTGGAGTAACAGTTTGAATTTTTAGGTTTCCCTCTGTTTTCTCCTATATTGACAAATGTAGTTCGAACTCTAAATCAAACACGGTTTGTGCTAGCTTCTTGAAACTTGAAACAGTAAAGTAGTTCTACATTCTATTTTTATTTTTTGTTTCCTCTGGATGTAGACCTAAGCAGAGACTGACGAAAGACACATTCAATGAAAGGCGTTGTTAGGCTGCCAAAATACTACAGTCTCCTGAAATCTCAACATATTTTTATTTCGGACCTTCATGATAATTTCAAGTAATCAGCAGTACACCGATAAAACGTGGATGTTCAAGTTTCATTCTCCTAGGTTGAAGCATTCGTTTGCAGTAACAGTTTGAATTTTTAGTTTTCACTCTGTTTTCTCCTATATTGACAGATGCAGTTCGAACTCTAAATCAAACATGGTTTGTGCTAGCTTCTTGAAACTTGACACAATAAAGTAGTTCTACGTTCTATCTCTAAGGTTTGTTTCCTCTTGATGTAGCCTTAAGCAGAGACTGGCGAATAACACTGTCAATTAAAGGCGTTGTTAAGCTTCCAAAAAACTACCGTCTCCTGAAATCTCAACAGACATTTTTTCATCCAATCTTCATGATTCTTTCAAGTATTGATCAGTACACCAATCAAACGTGGATGCCCAAGTTTTGTTCTTCTAGGTTGTAGCATTCGTTTGCAGGAACAGTTAGAAATTATAGGTTTCACTCTGTTTTCTCCTATATTGACAGATGCAGTTAGAACTCTAAATCAAACACGGTTTGTGCTAGCTTCTTGAAACTTGACACAGTAAAGTAGTTCTATGTTCTATCTCTAAGGTTTGTTTCCTCTTGTATCCTAAAGCTGGGACTGGCGAATAACACTTATACTGAAAGGGGTTTCCAAACTTCCAACACACTAGAGTCTCCTGAAATCTCAACATATATTTTTTCATCCAATCTTCATGATACTTTCAAGTAATGATCAGTACACCAATCCCACTTGGATGCCAAAGTTTAGTTCTCCTATATTGAAGCATTCTTTTGGAGTAACAGTTTGAATTTTTAGGTTTCACTCTGTTTTCTCCTATATTGACAAATGTAGTTCGAACTCTAAATCAAACACGGTTTGTGCTAGCTTCTTGAAACTTGAAACAGTAAAGTAGTTCTACATTCTATTTTTATTTTTTGTTTCCTCTGGATGTAGACCTAAGCAGAGACTGACGAAAGACACATTCAATGAACGGCGTTGTTAGGCTGCCAAAATACTACAGGCTCCTGAAATCTCAACATATTTTTTTTTCCGACCTTCATGATGAATTCAAGTAATGAGCAGTACACCAATAAAACGTGGATGTTCAAGTTTCGTTCTCCTAGGTTGAAGCATTCGTTTGCAGTAACAGTTTGAATTTTTAGTTTTCACTCTGTTTTCTCCTATATTTACAGATGCAGTTCGAACTCTAAATCAAACATGGTTTGTGCTAGCTTCTTGAAACTTGACACAATAAAGTAGTTCTACGTTCTATCTCTAAGGTTTGTTTCCTCTTGATGTAGCCTTAAGCAGAGACTGGCGAATAACACTTTCAATGAAAGGCGTTGTTAAGCTTCCAAAAAACTACCGTCTCCTGAAATCTCAAAATACATTTTTTCATCCAATCTTCATGATTATTTCAAGTATTGATCAGTACGCCAATCAAACGTGGATTCCCAAGTTTTGTTCTTCCAGGTTGTAGCATTCGTTTGCAGGAACAGTTAGAAATTATAGGTTTCACTCTGTTTTCTCCTATATTGACAGATGCACTTAGAACTCTAAATCAAACACGGTTTGTGCTAGCTTCTTGAAACTTGACACAATAAAGTAGTTCTACGTTCTATCTCTAAGGTTTGTTTTCTCTTGTATCCTAAAGCTGGGACTGGCGAATGACACTTATACTGAAAAGGGTTGCCAAACTTCCAACACACTAGAGTCTCCTGAAATCTCAACATATATTTTTTCATCCAATCTTCATGATACTTTCAAGTAATGATCAGTACACCAAACCCACTTGGATGCCAAAGTTTAGTTCTCCTAGATTGAAGCATTCTTTTGGAGTAACAGTTTGAATTTTTAGGTTTCACTCTGTTTTCTCCTATATTGACAAATGTAGTTCGAACTCTAAATCAAACAGGGTTTGTGCTAGCTTCTTGAAACTTGAAACGGTAAAGTAGTTCTACATTCTATTTTTATTTTTTGTTACCTCTGGATGTAGACCTAAGCAGAGACTGACGATAGACACATTCAATGAAAGGCGTTGTTAGGCTGCCAAAATACTACAGTCTCCTGAAATCTCAACATATTTTTTTTCCGACCTTCATGATAATTTCAAGTAATGAGCAGTACACCAATAAAACGTGGATGTTCAAGTTTCGTTCTCCTAGGTTGAAGCATTCGTTTGCAGTAACAGTTTGAATTTTTAGTTTTCACTCTGTTTTCTCCTATATTGACAGATGCAGTTCGAACTCTAAATCAAACATGGTTTGTGCTAGCTTCTTGAAACTTGACACAATAAAGTAGTTCTACGTTCTATCTCTAAGGTTTGTTTCCTCTTGATGTAGCCTTAAGCAGAGACTGGCGAATAACACTTTCAATGAAAGGCGTTGTTAAGCTTCCAAAAAACTACCGTCTCCTGAAATCTCAACATACATTTTTTCATCCAATCTTCATGATTCTTTCAAGTATTGATCAGTACACCAATCAAACGTGGATGCCCAAGTTTTGTTCTTCTAGGTTGTAGCATTCGTTTGCAGGAACAGTTAGAAATTATAGGTTTCACTCTGTTTTCTCCTATATTGACAGATGCAGTTAGAACTCTAAATCAAACACGGTTTGTGCTAGCTTTTTGAAACTTGACACAATAAAGTAGTTCTACGGTCTATCTCTAAGGTTTGTTTCCTCTTGTATCCTAAAGCTGGGACTGGCGAATAACACTTATACTGAAAGGGGTTGCCAAACGTCCAACACACTAGAGTCTCTTGAAATCTCAACATATATTTTTTCATCCAATCTTCATTTACTTTCAAGTATTGATCAGTACAGCAATCCCACTTGGATGCCAAAGTTTAGTTCTCCTAGATTGAAGCATTCTTTTGGAGTAACAGTTTGAATTTTTAGGTTTCACTCTGTTTTCTCCTATATTGACAAATGTAGTTCAAACTCTAAATCAAACACGGTTTGTGCTAGCTTCTTGAAACTTGAAACAGTAAAGTAGTTCTACATTCTATTTTTACTTTTTGTTTCCTCTGGATGTAGATCTAAGCAGAGACTGACGAAAGACACATTCAATGAAAGGCGTTGTTAGGCTGCCAAAATACTACAGGCTCCTGAAATCTCAACATATTTTTTTTTCCGACCTTCATGATAATTTCAAGTAATGAGCAGTACACCAATAAAACGTGGATGTTCACGTTCCGTTCTCCTAGGTTGAAGCATTCGTTTGCAGTAACAGTTTGAATTTTTAGTTTTCACTCTGTTTTCTCCTATATTGACAGATGCAGTTCGAACTCTAAATCAAACATGGTTTGTGCTAGCTTCTTGAAACTTGACACAATAAAGTAGTTCTACGTTCTATCTCTAAGGTTTGTTTCCTCTTGATGTAGCCTTAAGCAGAGACTGGCGAATAACACTTTCAATGAAAGGCTTTGTTAAGCTTCCAAAAAACTACCGTCTCCTGAAATCTCAACATACATTTTTTCATCCAATCTTCATGATTCTTTCAAGTATTGATCAGTACACCAATCAAACGTGGATGCCCAAGTTTTGTTCTTCTAGGTTGTAGCATTCGTTTGCAGGAACAGTTAGAAATTATAGGTTTCACTCTGTTTTCTCCTATATTGCCAGATGCAGTTAGAACTCTAAATCAAACACGGTTTGTGCTAGCTTCTTGAAACTTGACACAATAAAGTAGTTCTACGTTCTATCTCTAAGGTTTTTTTCCTCTTGTATCCTAAAGCTGGGACTGGCGAATAACACTTATACTGAAAAGGGTTGCCAAACTTCCAACACACTAGAGTCTCCTGAAATCTCAACATATATTTTTTCATCCAATCTTCATGATACTTTCAAGTAATGATCAGTACACCAATCCCACTTGGATGCCAAAGTTTAGTTCTCCTAGATTGAATCATTCTTTTTTTTAGTAACAGTTTGAATTTTTAGTTTTCACTCTGTTTTCTCCTATATTGACAAATGTAGTTCGAACTCTAAATCAAACACGGTTTGTGCTAGCTTCTTGAAACTTGAAACAGTAAAGTAGTTCTACATTCTATTTTTATTTTTTGTTTCCTCTGGATGTAGACCTAAGCAGAGACTGACGAAAGACACATTCAATGAAAGGCGTTGTTAGGCTGCCAAAATACTACAGTCTCCTGAACTCTCAACATATTTTTTTTTCCGACCTTCATGATAATTTCAAGTAATGAGCAGTACACCAATAAAACGTGGATGTTCAAGTTCCGTTCTCCTAGGTTGAAGCATTCGTTTGCAGTAACAGTTTGAATTTTTAGTTTTCATTCTGTTTTCTCCTATATTGACAGATGCAGTTCGAACTCTAAATCAAACATGGTTTGTGCTAGCTTCTTGAAACTTGACACAATAAAGTAGTTCTACGTTCTATCTCTAAGGTTTGTTTCCTCTTGATGTAGCCTTAAGCAGAGACTGGCGAATAACACTTTCAATGAAAGGCGTTGTTAAGCTTCCAAAAAACTACCGTCTCCTGAAATCTCAACATACATTTTTTCATCCAATCTTCATGATTCTTTCAAGTATTGATCAGTACACCAATCAAACGTGGATGCCCAAGTTTTGTTCTTCTAGGTTGTAGCATTCGTTTGCAGGAACAGTTAGAAATTATAGGTTTCACTCTGTTTTCTCCTATATTGACAGATGCAGTTAGAACTCTAAATCAAACACGGTTTGTGCTAGCTTCTTGAAACTTGACACAATAAAGTAGTTCTACGTTCTATCTCTAAGGTTTTTTTCCTCTTGTATCCTAAAGCTGGGACTGGCGAATAACACTTATACTGAAAAGGGTTGCCAAACTTCCAACACACTAGAGTCTCCTGAAATCTCAACATATATTTTTTCATCCAATCTTCATGATACTTTCAAGTAATGATCAGTACACCAATCCCACTTGGATGGCAAAGTTTAGTTCTCCTAGATTGAAGCATTCTTTTGGAGTACAGTTTGAATTTTTAGGTTTCACTCTGTTTTCTCCTATATTGACAAATGTAGTTCGAACTCTAAATCAAACACGGTTTGTGCTAGCTTCTTGAAACTTGAAACAGTAAAGTAGTTCTACATTCTATTTTTACTTTTCATTTCCTCTGGATGTAGACCTAAGCAGAGAGTGACAAAGACACATTCAATGAAAGGCGTTGTTAGGCTGTCAAAAAACTACAGGCTCCTGAAATCTCAACATATTTTTTTTTTCCGACCTTCATGATAATTTCAAGTAATGAGCAGTACACCAATAAAACGTGGATGTTCAAGTTCCGTTCTCCTAGGTTGAAGCATTCGTTTGCAGTAACAGTTTGAATTTTAAGTTTTCACTCTGTTTTCTCCTACATTGACAGATGCAGTTCGAACTCTAAATCCAACATGGTTTGTGCTAGCTTCTTGAAACTTGACACAATAAAATAGTTCTACGTTCTATCTCTAAGGTTAGTTTCCTCTTGATGTAGCCTTAAGCAGAGACTGGCAAATAACACTTTCAATGAAAGGCGTTGTTAAGCTTCCAAAAAACTACCGTCTCCTGAAATCTCAACATACATTTTTTCATCCAATCTTCATGAATCTTTCAAGTATTGATCAGTACACCAATCGAACGTGGATGCCCAAGTTTTGTTCTTCTAGGTTATAGCATTCGTTTGCAGGAACAGTTAGAAATTATAGGTTTCACTCTGTTTTCTCCTATATTGACAGATGCAGTTAGAACTCTAAATCAAACACGGTTTGTGCTAGCTTCTTGAAACTTGACACAATAAAGTAGTTCTACGTTCTACCTCTAAGGTTTGTTTCCTCTTGTATCCTAAAGCTGGGACTGGCGAATAACACTTATACTGAAAGGGGTTGCCAAACTTCCAACACACTAGAGTCTCTTGAAATCTCAACATATATTTTATCATCCAAACTTCATGATACTTTCAAGTAATGATCAGTACACCAATCCCACTTGGATGCCAAAGTTTAGTTCTCCTAGATTGAAGCATTCTTTTGGAGTAACAGTTTGAATTTTTAGGTTTCACTCTGTTTTCTCCTATATTGACAAATGTAGTTCGAACTCTAAATGAAACACGGTTTGTGCTAGCTTCTTGAAACTTGAAACAGTAAAGTAGTTCTACATTCTATTTTTACTTTTTGTTTCCTCTGGATGTAGACCTAAGCAGAGACTGACGAAAGACACATTCAATGAAAGGCGTTGTTAGGCTGCCTAAATACTACAGGCTCGTGAAATCTCAACATATTTTTTTTCTGACCTTCATGATAATTTCAAGAAATGAGCAGTACACCAATAAAACGTGGATATTCAAGTTCCGTTCTTCTAGGTTGAAGCATTCGTTTGCAGTAACAGTTTGAATTTTTAGTTTTCACTCTGTTTTCTCCTATATTGACAGATGCAGTTCGAAATCTAAATCAAACATGGTTTGTGCTAGCTTCTTGAAACTTGACACAATAAATTAGTTCTACGTTCTATCTCTAAGGTTTGTTTCCTCTTGATGTAGCTTTAAGCAGAGACTGGCGAATAACACTTTCAATGAAAGGCGTTGTTAAGCTTCCAAAAAACTACCGTCTCCTGAAATCTCAACATACATTTTTTCATCCAATCTTCATGATTCTTTCAAGTATTGATCAGTACACCAATCAAACGTGGATGCCCAAGTTTTGTTCTTCTAGGTTGTAGCATTCGTTTGCAGGAACAGTTAGAAATTATAGGTTTCACTCTGTTTTCTCCTATATTGACAGACGCAGTTAGAACTCTAAATCAAACACGGTTTGTGCTAGCTTCTTCAAACTTGACACAATAAAGTACTTCTACGTTCTATCACTAAGGTTTGTTTCCTCTTGTATCCCAAAGCTGGGACTGGCGTATAACACTTATACTGAAAGGGTTGCCAAAATTCCAACACACTAGAGTCTCCTGAAATCTCAACATATATTTTTTCATCCAATCTTCATGATACTTTCAAGTAATGATCAGTACACCAATCCCACTTGGATGCCAAAGTTTAGTTCTCCTAGATTGAAGCATTCTTTTGGAGTAACAGTTTGAATTTTTAGGTTTCACTCTGTTTTCTCCTATATTGACCAATGTAGTTCGAAGTCTAAATCAAACACGGTTTGTGCTAGCTTCTTGAAACTTGAAACAGTAAAGTAGTTCTACATTCTATTTTTATTTTTTGTTTCCTCTGGATGTAGACCTAAGCAGAGACTGACGAAAGACACATTCAATGAAAGGCGTTGTTAGGCTGCCAAAATACTACAGTCTCCTGAAATCTCAACATATATTTTTTTCCGACCTTCATGATAATTTCACGTAGTCAGCAGTACACCAATAAAACGTGGATGTTCAAGTTTCGTTCTCCTAGGTTGAAGCATTCGTTTGCAGTAACAGTTTGAATTTTTAGTTTTCACTCTGTTTTCTGTTATATTGACAGATGCAGTTCGAACTCTAATTCAAACATGGTTTGTGCTAGCTTCTTGAAACTTGACACAATAAAGTAGTTCTACGTTCTATCTCTAAGGTTTGTTTCCTCTTGGTGTAGCCTTAAGCAGAGACTGGCGAATAACACTTTCAATGAAAGGCGTTGTTAAGCTTCCAAAAAACTACCGTCTCCTGAAATCTCAACATACATTTTTTCAGCCAATCTTCATGATTCTTTCAAGTATTGATCAGTACACCAATCAAACGTGGATGCCCAAGTTTTATTCTTCTAGGTTGTAGCATTCCTTTGCAGGAACAGTTAGAAATTATAGGTTTTACTCTGTTTTCTCCTATATTGACAGATGCAGTTAGAACTCTAAATCAAACACGGTTTGTGCTAGCTTCTTGAAACTTGACACAATAAAGTACTTCTACGTTCTATCACTAAGGTTTGTTTCCTCTTGTATCCCAAAGCTGGGACTGGCGTATAACACTTATACTGATAGGGGTTGCCAAAATTCCAACACACTAGAGTCTCCTGAAATCTCAACATATATTTTTTCATCCAATCTTCATGATACTTTCAAGTAATGATCAGTACACCAATCCCACTTGGATGCCAAAGTTTAGTTCTCCTAGATTGAAGCATTCTTTTGGAGTAACAGTTTGAATTTTTAGGTTTCACTCTGTTTTTTCCTCTATTGACCAATGTAGTTAGAACTCTAAATCAAACACGGTTTGTGCTAGCTTCTTGAAACTTGAAACAGTAAAGTAGTTCTACATTCTATTTTTATTTTTTGTTTCCTCTGGATGTAGACCTAAGCAGAGACTGACGAAAGACACATTCAATGAAAGGCGTTGTTAGGCTGCCAAAATACTACAGTCTCCTGAAATCTCTACATATTTTTTTTTCCGACCTTCATGATAATTTCAAGTAATCAGCAGTACACCAATCAAACGTCGATGTTCAAGTTTCGTTCTCCTAGGTTGAAGCATTCGTTTGCAGTAACAGTTTGAATTTTTAGTTTTCACTCTGTTTTCTCCTATATTGACAGATGCAGTTCGAACTCTAAATCAAACATGGTTTGTGCTAGCTTCTTGAAAATTGACACAATAAAGTAGTTCTACGTTCTATCTCTAAGGTTTGTTTCCTCTTGATGTAGCCTTAAGCAGAGACTGGCGAATAACACTTTCAATGAAAGGCGTTGTTAAGCTTCCAAAAAACTACAGTCTCCTGAAACCTCAATATATATTTTTTCATCCAATCTTCATGATTCTTTCAAGTATTGATCAGTACACCAATCAAACGTGGATGCCCAAGTTTTGTTCTTCTAGGTTGTAGCATTCGTTTGCAGGAACAGTTAGAAATTATAGGTTTCACTCTGTTTTCTCCTATATTGACAGATGCAGTTAGAACCCTAAATCAAACACGGTTTGTGCTAGCTTCTTGAAACTTGACACAATAAAGTAGTTCTACGTTCTATCTCTAAGGTTTGTTTCCTCTTGTATCCTAAAGCTGGGACTGGCGAATAACACTTATACTGAAAGGGGTTGCCAAACTTCCAACACACTAGAGTCTCCTGAAATCTCAACATATATTTTTTCATCCAATCTTCATGATACTTTCAAGTAATCATCAGTACACCAATCCCACTTGGATGCCAAGTTTAGTTCTCCTAGATTGAAGCATTCTTTTGGAGTAACAGTTTGAATTTTTAGGTTTCACTCTGTTTTCTCCTATATTGACAAATGTAGTTCGAACTCTAAATCAAACACGGTTTGTGCTAGCTTCTTGAAACTTGAAACATTAAAGTAGTTCTACATTCTATTTTTATTTTTTGTTTCCTCTGGATGTAGACCTAAGCAGAGACTGACGAAAGACACATTGAATGAAAGGCGTTGTTAGGCTGCCAAAATACTACAGTCTCCTGAAATCTCAACATATTTTTTTTTTCCGACCTTCATGATAATTTCAAGTAATCAGCAGTACACCAATAAAACGTGGATGTTCAAGTTTCGTTCTCCTAGGTTGAAGCATTTGTTTGCAGTAACAGTTTGAATTTTTAGTTTTCACTCTGTTTTCTCCTATATTGACAGATGCAGTTCGAACTCTAATTCAAACATGGTTTGTGCTAGCTTCTTGAAACTTGACACAATAAAGTAGTTCTACGTTCTATCTCTAAGGTTTGTTTCCTCTTGATGTAGCCTTAAGCAGAGACTGGCGAATAACACTTTCAATGAAAGGCCTTGTTAAGCTTCCAAAAAACTACCGTCTCCTGAAATCTCAACATACATTTTTTCAGCCAATCTTCATGATTCTTTCAAGTATTGATCAGTACACCAATCAAACGTGGATGCCCAAGTTTTGTTCTTCCAGGTTGTAGCATTCGTTTGCAGGAACAGTTAGAAATTATAGGTTTCACTCTGTTTTCTCCTATATTGACAGTTGCAGTTAGAACTCTAAATCAAACACGGTTTGTGCTAGCTTCTTGAAACTTGACACAATAAAGTACTTCTACGTTCTATCACTAAGGTTTGTTTCCTCTTGTATCCCAAAGCTGGGACTGGCGTATAACACTTATACTGAAAGGGGTTGCCAAAATTCCAACACAGTAGAGTCTCCTGAAATCTCAACATATATTTTTTCATCCAATCTTCATGATACTTTCAAGTAATGATCAGTACACCAATCCCACTTGGATGCCAAAGTTTAGTTCTCCTAGATTGAAGCATTCTTTTGGAATAACAGTTTGAATTTTTAGGTTTCACTCTGTTTTCTCCTATATTGACCAAAGTAGTTCGAAGTCTAAATCAAACACGGTTTGTGCTAGCTTCTTGAAACTTGAAACAGTAAAGTAGTTCTACATTCTATTTTTATTTTTTGTTTCCTCTGGATGTAGACCTAAGCAGAGACTGACGAAAGACACATTCAATGAAAGGCGTTGTTAGGCTGCCAAAATACTACAGTCTCCTGAAATCTCAACATATTTTTTTTTCCGAGCTTCATGATGATTTCAAGTAGTCAGCAGTACACCAATAAAACGTGGATGTTCAAGTTTCGTTCTCCTAGGTTGAAGCATTCGTTTGCAGTAACAGTTTGAATTTTTAGTTTTCACTCTGTTTTCTGTTATATTGACAGATGCAGTTCGAACTCTAATTCAAACATGGTTTGTGCTAGCTTCTTGAAACTTGACACAATAAAGTAGTTCTACGTTCTATCTCTAAGGTTTGTTTCCTCTTGATGTAGCCTTAAGCAGAGACTGGCGAATAACACTTTCAATGAAAGGCGTTGTTAAGCTTCCAAAAAACTACCGTCTCCTGAAATCTCAACATACATTTTTTCAGCCAATCTTCATGATTCTTTCAAGTATTGATCAGTACACCAATCAAACGTGGATGCCCAAGTTTTATTCTTCTAGGTTGTAGCATTCCTTTGCAGGAACAGTTAGAAATTATAGGTTTCACTCTGTTTTCTCCTATATTGACAGATGCAGTTAGAACTCTAAATCAAACACGGTTTGTGCTAGCTTCTTGAAACTTGACACAATAAAGTACTTCTACGTTCTATCACTAAGGTTTGTTTCCTCTTGTATCCCAAAGCTGGGACTGGCGTATAACACTTATACTGAAAGGGGTTGCCAAAATTCCAACACACTAGAGTCTCCTGAAATCTCAACATATATTTTTTCATCCAATCTTCATGATACTTTCAAGTAATGATCAGTACACCAATCCCACTTGGATGCCAAAGTTTAGTTCTCCTAGATTGAAGCATTCTTTTGGAGTAACAGTTTGAATTTTTAGGTTTCACTCTGTTTTTTCCTCTATTGACCAATGTAGTTAGAACTCTAAATCAAACACGGTTTGTGCTAGCTTCTTGAAACTTGAAACAGTAAAGTAGTTCTACATTCTATTTTTATTTTTTGTTTCCTCTGGATGTAGACCTAAGCAGAGACTGACGAAAGACACATTCAATGAAAGGCGTTGTTAGGCTGCCAAAATACTACAGTCTCCTGAAATCTCTACATATTTTTTTTTCCGACCTTCATGATAATTTCAAGTAATCAGCAGTACACCAATCAAACGTCGATGTTCAAGTTTCGTTCTCCTAGGTTGAAGCATTCGTTTGCAGTAACAGTTTGAATTTTTAGTTTTCACTCTGTTTTCTCCTATATTGACAGATGCAGTTCGAACTCTAAATCAAACATGGTTTGTGCTAGCTTCTTGAAAATTGACACAATAAAGTAGTTCTACGTTCTATCTCTAAGGTTTGTTTCCTCTTGATGTAGCCTTAAGCAGAGACTGGCGAATAACACTTTCAATGAAAGGCGTTGTTAAGCTTCCAAAAAACTACAGTCTCCTGAAACCTCAATATATATTTTTTCATCCAATCTTCATGATTCTTTCAAGTATTGATCAGTACACCAATCAAACGTGGATGCCCAAGTTTTGTTCTTCTAGGTTGTAGCATTCGTTTGCAGGAACAGTTAGAAATTATAGGTTTCACTCTGTTTTCTCCTATATTGACAGATGCAGTTAGAACCCTAAATCAAACACGGTTTGTGCTAGATTCTTGAAACTTGACACAATAAAGTAGTTCTACGTTCTATCTCTAAGGTTTGTTTCCTCTTGTATCCTAAAGCTGGGACTGGCGAATAACACTTATACTGAAAGGGGTTGCCAAACTTCCAACACACTAGAGTCTCCTGAAATCTCAACATATATTTTTTCATCCAATCTTCATGATACTTTCAAGTAATCATCAGTACACCAATCCCACTTGGATGCCAAGTTTAGTTCTCCTAGATTGAAGCATTCTTTTGGAGTAACAGTTTGAATTTTTAGGTTTCACTCTGTTTTCTCCTATATTGACAAATGTAGTTCGAACTCTAAATCAAACACGGTTTGTGCTAGCTTCTTGAAACTTGAAACATTAAAGTAGTTCTACATTCTATTTTTATTTTTTGTTTCCTCTGGATGTAGACCTAAGCAGAGACTGACGAAAGACACATTGAATGAAAGGCGTTGTTAGGCTGCCAAAATACTACAGTCTCCTGAAATCTCAACATATTTTTTTTTCCGAACTTCATGATAATTTCAAGTACTCAGCAGTACACCAATAAAACGTGGATGTTCAAGTTTCGTTCTCCTAGGTTGAAGCATTTGTTTGCAGTAACAGTTTGAATTTTTAGTTTTCACTCTGTTTTCTCCTATATTGACAGATGCAGTTCGAACTCTAATTCAAACATGGTTTGTGCTAGCTTCTTGAAACTTGACACAATAAAGTAGTTCTACGTTCTATCTCTAAGGTTTGTTTCCTCTTGATGTAGCCTTAAGCAGAGACTGGCGAATAACACTTTCAATGAAAGGCCTTGTTAAGCTTCCAAAAAACTACCGTCTCCTGAAATCTCAACATACATTTTTTCAGCCAATCTTCATGATTCTTTCAAGTATTGATCAGTACACCAATCAAAAGTGGATGCCCAAGTTTTATTCTTCTAGGTTGTAGCATTCGTTTGCAGGAACAGTTAGAAATTATAGGTTTCACTCTGTTTTCTCCTATATTGACAGTTGCAGTTAGAACTCTAAATCAAACACGGTTTGTGCTAGCTTCTTGAAACTTGACACAATAAAGTACTTCTACGTTCTATCACTAAGGTTTGTTTCCTCTTGTATCCCAAAGCTGGGACTGGCGTATAACACTTATACTGAAAGGGGTTGCCAAAATTCCAACACAGTAGAGTCTCCTGAAATCTCAACATATATTTTTTCATCCAATCTTCATGATACTTTCAAGTAATGATCACTACACCAATCCCACTTGGATGCCAAAGTTTAGTTCTCCTAGATTGAAGCATTCTTTTGGAGTAACAGTTTGAATTTTTAGGTTTCACTCTGTTTTCTCCTATATTGACAAATGTAGTCCGAACTCTAAATCAAACAGCTTTTGTGCTAGCTTCTTGAAACTTGAAACAGTAAAGTAGTTCTACATTCTATTTTTACTTTTTGTTTCCTCTGGATGTAGACCTAAGCAGAGACTGACGAAAGACACATTCAATGAAAGGCGTTGTTAGCTGCCAATATACAACAGGCTCCTGAAATCTCAACATATTTTTTTTTCCGACCTTCATGATAATTTCAAGTAATGAGCAGTACACCAATAAAACGTGGATGTTCAAGTTTCGTTCTCCTAGGTTGAAGCATTCGTTTCCAGAAACAGTTTGAATTTTTAGTTTTCACTCTGTTTTCTCCTATATTGACAGATGCAGTTCGAACTCTAAATCAAACATGGTTTGTGCTAGCTTCTTGAAACTTGACACAATAAAGTAGTTCTACGTTCTATCTCTAAGGTTTGTTTCCTCTTGATGTTGCCTTAAGCAGAGACTGGCGAATTACACTTTCAATGAAAGGCGTTGTTAAGCTTCCAAAAAACTACCGTCTCCTGAAATCTCAACATATATTTTTTCATCCAATCTTCATGATTCTTTCAAGTATTGATCAGTACATCAATCAAACGTGGATGCCCAAGTTTTGTTCTTGTAGGTTGTAGCATTCGTTTGCAGGAACAGTTGGAAATTATAGGTTTCACTCTGTTTTCTCCTATATTGACAGATGCAGTTAGAACTCTAAATCAAACACGGTTTGTGCTAGTTTCTTGAAACTTGACACAGTAAATTAGTTCTACGTTCTATCTCTAAGGTTTGTTTCCTCTTGATGTAGCCTTAAGCAGAGACTGGCGAATAACACTTTCAATGAAAGGCATTGTTAAGCTTCCAAAAAACTACCGTCTCCTGAAATATCAACATATACTTTTTCATCCAATCTTCATGATTCTTTCAAGTATTGATCAGTACACCAATCAAACGTGGATGCCCAAGTTTTGTTCTTCTAGGTTGTAGCATTCGTTTGCAGGAACAGTTAGAAATTATATGTTTCACTCTGTTTTCTCCTATATTGACAGATGCAGTTAGAACTCTAAATCAAACACGGTTTGTGCTAGCTTCTTGAAACTTGACACAATAAAGTACTACTACGTTCTATCACTTAGGTTTGTTTCCTCTTGTATCCTAAAGCTGGGACTGGCGAATAACACTTATACTGAAAGGGGTTGCCAAACTTCCAACACACTAGAGTCTCCAGAAATCTCAACATATATTTTTTCATCCAATCTTCATGATACCTTCAAGTAATGATCAGTACACCAATCCCACATGGATGCCAAAATTTAGTTCTCCTAGATTGAAGCATTCTTTTGGAGTAACAGTTTGAATTTTTAGGTTTCACTCTGTTTTCTCCTATATTGACAAATGTAGTTCAAACTCTAAATCAAACACGGTTTGTGCTACCTTCTTGAAACTTGAAACAGTAAAGTAGTTCTACATTCTATTTTTATTTTTTGTTTCCTCTGGATGTAGATCTAAGCAGAGACTGACGAAAGACACATTCAATGAAAAGCGTTGTTAGGCTGCCAAAATACTACAGTCTCCTGAAATCTCATCATATTTTTTTTCCGACCTTCATGATAATTTCAAGTAATGAGCAGTACACCAATAAAACGTGGATGTTCAAGTTCCGTTCTCCTAGGTTGAAGCATTCGTTTGCAGTAACAGTTTGAATTTTTAGTTTTCACTCTGTTTTCTCCTATATTGACAGATGCAGTTCGAACTCTAAATCAAACATGGTTTGTGCTAGCTTCTTGAAACTTGACACAATAAAGTAGTTCTACGTTCTATCTCTAAGGTTTGTTTCCTCTTGATGTAGCCTTAAGCAGAGACTGGCGAATAACACTTTCAATGAAAGGTGTTGTTAAGCTTCCAAAAAAGTACCGTCTCCTGAAATCTCAACATATATTTTTTCATCCAATCTTCATGATTCTTTCAAGTATTGATCAGTACACCAATCAAACGTGGATGCCCAAGTTTTGTTCTTCTAGTTTGTAGCATTCGTTTGCAGGAACAGTTAGAAATTATAGGTTTCACTCTGTTTTCTCCTATATTGACAGATGCAGTTAGAACTCTAAATCAAACACGGTTTGTGCTAGCTTCTTGAAACTTGACACAATAAAGTAGTTCTACGTTCTATCTCTAAGGTTTGTTTCCTCTTGTATCATAAAACTGGGACTGGCCAATAACACTTATACTGAATGGGTTGCCAAACTTCCAACACACAGGAGTCTCCTGAAATCTCAACATATATTTTTTCATCCAATCTTCATGATACTTTCAAGTAATGATCAGTACACCAATCCCACTTGGATGCCAAAGTTTTTTTTCTCCTAGATTGAAGCATTCTTTTGGAGTAACAGTTTGAATTTTTAGGTTTCACTCTGTTTTCTCCTATATTGACAAATGTAGTTCGAACTCTAAATCAAACACGGTTTGTGCTAGCTTCTAGAAACTTGAAACAGTAAAGTAGTTCTACATTCTATTTTTATTTTTTGTTTCCTCTGGATGTAGACCTAAGCAGAGACTGACGAAAGACACATTCAATGAAAGGCGTTGTTAGCTGCCAAAATACTACAGTCTCCTGAAATGTCAACATATTTTTTTTTTCCGACCTTCATGATAATTTCATGTAATCAGCAGTACACCAATAAAACGTGGATGTTCAAGCTTCGTTCTCCTAGCTTGAAGCATTCCTTTGCAGTAACAGTTTGAATTTTTAGTTTTCCCTCTGTTTTCTCCTATATTGACAGATGCAGTTCGAACTCTAAATCAAACATGGTTTGTGCTAGCTTCTTGAAACTTGACACAATAAAGTAGTTCTACGTTCTTTCTCTAAGATTTGTTTCCTCTTGATGTAGCCTTAAGCAGAGACTGGCAAATAACACTTTCATTGAAAGGCGTTGTTAAGCTTCCAAAAAACTACCGTCTCCTGAAATCTCAACATATATTTTTTCATCCAATCTTCATGATTCTTTCAAGTATTGATCAGTACACCAATCAAACGTGGATGCCCAAGTTTTGTTCTCTAGGTTGTAGCATTCGTTTGCAGGAACAGTTTGTAATTATAGGTTTCACTCTGTTTTCTCCTATATTGACAGATGCAGTTAGAACTCTAAATCAAACACGGTTGTGCTAGCTTCTTGAAACTTGACACAATAAAATAGTTCTACGTTCTATCTCTAAGGTTTGTTTCCTCTTGTATCCTAAAGCTGGGACTGGCTAATAACACTTATACTGAAAGGGGTTGCCAAACTTCCAACACACTAGAGTCTCCTGAAATCTCAAATATATTTTTTCATCCAATCTTCATGATACTTTCAAGTAATGATCAGTACACCAATCCCACTTGGATGCCAAAGTTTAGTTCTCCTAGATTGAAGCATTCTTTTGGAGTAACAGTTTGAATTTTAAGGTTTCACTCTGTTTTCTCCTATATTGACAAATGTAGTTCGAACTCTAAATCAAACACGGTTTGTGCTAGCTTCTTGAAACTTGAAACAGTAAAGTAGTTCTACATTCTATTTTTATTTTTTGTTTCCTCTGGATGTAGACCTAAGCAGAGACTGACTAAAGACACATTGAATGAAAGGCGTTGTTAGGCTGCCAAAATACTACAGTCTCCTGAAATCTCAACATATGTTTTTTTCCGACCTTCATGATAATTTCATGTAATCAGCAGTACACCAATAAAACGTGGATGTTCAAGTTCCGTTCTCCTAGGTTGAAGCATTCGTTTGCAGTAATAGTTTGAATTTTTAGTTTTCACTCTGTTTTCTCCTATATTGACAGATGCAGTTCGAACTCTAAATCAAACATGGTTTGTGCTAGCTTCTTGAAACTTGACACAATAAAGTAGTTCTACGATCTGTCTCTAAGATTTGTTTCCTCTTGATGTAGCCTTAAGCAGAGACTGGCAAATAACACTTTCAATGAAAGGCGTTGTTAAGCTTCCAAAAAACTACCGTCTCCTGAAATCTCAACATATATTTTTTAATCCAATCTTCATGATTCTTTCAAGTATTGATCAGTACACCAATCAAACGTGGGTGCCCAAGTTTTGTTCTCTAGGTTGTAGCATTCGTTTGCAGGAACAGTTAGTAATTATAGGTTTCACTCTGTTTTCTCCTATATTGACAGATGCAGTTAGAACTCTAAATCAAACACGGTTGTGCTAGCTTCTTGAAACTTGACACAATAAAATAGTTCTACGTTCTATCTCTAAGGTTTGTTTCCTCTTGTATCCTAAAGCTGGGACTGGCTAATAACACTTATACTGAAAGGGGTTGCCAAACTTCCAACACACTAGAGTCTCCTGAAATCTCAAATATATTTTTTCATCCAATCTTCATGATACTTTCAAGTAATGATCAGTACACCAATCCCACTTGGATGCCAAAGTTTAGTTCTCCTAGATTGAAGCATTCTTTTGGAGTAACCGTTTGAATTTTTAGGTTTCACTCTGTTTTCTCCTATATTGACAAATGTAGTTCGAACTCTAAATCAAACACGGTTTGTGCTAGCTTCTTGAAACTTGAAACAGTAAAGTAGTTCTACATTCTATTTTTATTTTTTGTTTCCTCTGGATGTAGACCTAAGCAGAGACTGACGAAAGACACATTAAATGAAAGGCGCTGTTAGGCTGCCAAAATACTACAGTCTCCTGAAATCTCAACATATTTTTTTTCCGACCTTCATGATAATTTCATGTAATCAGCAGTACACCAATAAACGTGGATGTTCAAGTTCCGTTCTCCTAGGTTGAAGCATTCGTTTGCAGTAATAGTTTGAATTTTTAGTTTTCACTCTGTTTTCTCCTATATTGACAGATGCAGTTCGAACTCTAATTCAAACATGGTTTGTGCTAGCTTCTTGAAACTTGACACAATAAAGTAGTTCTACGATCTATCTCTAAGGTTTGTTTCCTCTTGATGTAGCCTTAAGCAGAGACTGGCGAATAACACTTTCAATGAAAGGCGTTGTTAAGCTTCCCAAAAACTACCGTCTCCTGAAATCTCAACATATATTTTTTCATCCAATCTTCATGATTCTTTCAAGTATTGATCAGTACACCAATCAAATGTGGATGCCCAAGTTTTGTTCTTCTAGGTAGTAGCATTGGTTTGCAGGAACAGTTAGAAATTATAGGTTTCACTCTGTTTTCTCCTATATTGACAGATGCAGTTAGAACTCTAAATCAAACACGGTTTGTGCTAGCTTCTTGAAACTTGACACAGTAAAGTAGTTCTACGTTCTATCTCTAAGGTTTGTTTCCTCTTGTATCCTAAAGCTGGGACTGGCGAATAACACTTATACTGAAAGGGGTTGCCAAACTTCCAACACACTAGAGTCTCCTGAAATCTCAACATATATTTTTTCATCCAATCTTCATGATACTTTCAAGTAATGATCAGTACACCAATCCCACTTGGATGCCAAAGTTTAGTTCTCTTAGATTGAAGCATTCTTTTGGAGTAACAGTTTGAATTTTTTAGGTTTCACTCTGTTTTCTCCTATATTGACAAATGTAGTTTGAACTCTAAATCAAACACGGTTTGTGCTAGCTTCTTGAAACTTGAAACAGTAAAGTAGTTCTACATTCTATTTTTATTTTTTGTTTCCTCTGGATGTAGACCTAAGCAGAGACTGACGAAAGACACATTCAATGAAGGCGTTGTTAGGCTGCCAAAATACTACAGTCTCCTGAAATCTCATCATATTTTTTTTCCGACCTTCATGATAATTTTAAGTAATGAGCAGTACACCATAAAACGTGGATGTTCAAGTTTCGTTCTCCTAGGTTGAAGCATTCGTTTGCAGTAACAGTTTGAATTTTAAGTTTTCACTCTGTTTTCTCCTATATTGAGAGATGCAGTTCGAACTCTAAATCAAACATGGTTTGTGCTAGCTTCTTGAAACTTGACACAATAAAGTAGTTCTACGTTCTATCTCTAAGGTTTGTTTCCTCTTGATGTAGCCTTAAGCAGAGACTGGCGAATAACACTTTCAATGAAAGGCGTTGTTAAGCTTCCAAAAAACTACCGTCTCCTGAAATCTCAACATATATTTTTTCATCCAATCTTCATGATTCTTTCAAGTATTGATCAGTACACCAAGCAAACGTGGATGCCCAAGTTTTGTTCTTCTAGGTTGTAGCATTCGTTTGCAGGAACAGTTGGAAATTATAGGTTTCACTCTGTTTTCTCCTATATTGACAGATGCAGTTAGAACTCTAAATCAAACACGGTTTGTGCTAGTTTCTTGAAACTTGACACAGTAAAGTAGTTCTACGTTCTATCTCTAAGGTTTGTTTCCTCTTGATGTAGCCTTAAGCAGAGACTGGCGAATAACACTTTCAATGAAAGGCATTGTTAAGCTTCCAAAAAACTACCGTCTCCTGAAATATCAACATATACTTTCCATCTTCATGATTCTTTCAAGTATTGATCAGTACACCAATCAAACGTGGATGCCCAAGTTTTGTTCTTCTAGGTTGTAGCATTCGTTTGCAGGAACAGTTAGAAATTATAGGTTTCACTCGGTTTTCTCCTATATTGACAGATGCAGTTAGCAACTTCTAAATCAAACACGGTTTGTGCTAGCTT